>NC_091293.1:4930638-4978138 GCF_038502225.1 Cherax quadricarinatus
AATGCTTACCCTGAGGTCATTGTCTTTCAGAGAGGTTTACAACCTGTCGTTTTTCCACTTACCCAGTTTTTATAACTTTGCATTTTCTTGGATTAAGCTCTAATAGCCACTTCTCAGACCAATCCTGGGACTCGTCCAAATCTTGGAGTTGCACAAGGATCAAGTACTAGGATAACTACTGTATTTAATGTACATGAATGACTTAACAGAGGGGATTGAGTCCACTGTATCACTGTTTGCAGATGGTATAAAACTGAGAAAAATAAGAGCAGGAGAGAACAGTGATAAGCTCCAGGGAGACTTCGATAAGCTGCAAATAAGTTCAAACAAGTGGTGTGTCAAGCTCAGTCCGAGAAAATACAAGGTCATGCGAATTAGAGAAGGTGAGGGCAGACTGGACACAGAGTTCATCATGAGAGGAGAGAAGAAGCAAATAAAAGAGTGAAAATAACCTGGTGGTGAATATAACACGAATTATTTCGCCTTAAAAATTATACACCGTATAGTTTCATCATCATATAAAAGATGAAAAAGCCTCTGAATAGCATTCAGGAATTTGAACGAAGAACCCTTCATATATGTTAAGCCAGTCACTGAGGTCGCGGCCCCAGCATGGAGCCCACACCTGGTCAAGCACGTGAAGAAACTCGGAATGGTCCAAAGATTTCAACCAAGCTAGTACCTGAACTGAGATGAATGCAGTATGAGTATAGGTTGAAGGAACGTAACCTGACTACCTTAAAGTAACTGATAGTGGTGTCAGAGACAGTTTCAGTTAGGAGGACCATGATTAAGGGGACACCGATGGAAGCTGAAAACGCAGATTAGCCAGTCTAAGGCTGGTTGAAAAGTGAAATGACTTGGATGAGGCAGTGCTAGAGGCAAACTCAATACACCGTTTCAAGAGTAGATGTGGTGAGACCCAAGAGTCCAATAGTGTCAGCGAAGCAGATCAATGCATTTTTTTTTTAACAAAACTGGATACACACACAGTGTGCTGCTACCCTAATCTATATGATAATTACACAGAGGGAGCGAAAGTAAGCTACGCTACATTTCCCTGTCATATTCTATTACACTGGATGGGGCTCATACAAGGTGTTGATATTTGTCAACCCGTGCTGGGAGACTTCAGTGAGGCTATCACCAGCATTCCAGCAGAGATTCATCAGCTACGACAGTTTAAAAGGCATACCTAGAGATACTATCACTTGGGGTAAAGTAGTCTAGGAGGCAGGAAAAGGAGCTAAGTCTCGACTCCGGCAAACATAACTCGGTGAGTACAAACGCGAACACACGATAAGCCTCTTGGAGTCGAGAGAGAGTGAATCTAATAGCGATCAGAAGAGGGGCCAGAAGCTGTGAATCGACCCCCAGCGACCAAACATATGTGACTGGAGTTTGGAGAAGGTCAAAGAAGACCGCAGACAGAGTACAGTCCAGGGAAGAGGGGCAAAACTGCAAACCTCACTGAAGTAAACGGATTTTGGGTGAGTATAATACCGAGCACATCTCCTGAGGTGAACATCAATCATATAACTGCTGCAGTATATGGGAGCCTGATAAATCTAAGAAGAGAGTCATATGTCGTCATGATAACATTTAGAACACTGAGAGGGATTGTCAAGGTAGATAGGAACAGGGTGTTCCAGAGATAGGACACAACAACAAGGGGTCACAACTGGAAGTTGAAAACAGATAAGTCACAAGGAAGTTAGGAAGTATTTCTTCAGTCAGAGTTATCAGGAAGAGGAGGAATGTGGAGAGTGTTGTAGTGGAGGCAGGATCCATACATAGTTTTAAGAGACCCGATAAAGCTCATGGAGGAGAGAGAAAGTGGACCTACTAACGACCAGCGAAGAGGCGGGGCTAGGAGCTGGGAATCGACCCTGCAACCACAAATAGGTGAGTACACACAAAAAACACCACCCACGCCATGTGTCTATCGGCAAGTGCCTTTGACAACCAGTATATACACACACACATACACACACACACACACACTCACACACACACACACACACACACACACACACACACACACACACATACACACACACACAGACACACACACACACACACACACACACACACGCACGCACACACACACACACACACACACACACACACACACGAAGCTGTTGTACAGCCACATCAGGAGGAAAAGAACAGTCAAGGACCAGGTAATCAGGCTAAGGAAGAAAGGAGAATAGATCACAAGAAGCGACCACGAAGTATGTGAGGAACTCAACGTGAGATTCAAAGAAGTGTTCACAGAAGAGACAGCAGGGACTCCAGAAAGACGGAGAGGTGGGGAACATCATCAAGTGTTGGACACAATACATACAACCGAGGAAGAAGTGAAGAGGCTGCTGAGTGAGCTAGATACTTCAAAGGTGATGGGGCCGGATAACATCTCTCCATGGGTCCTGAGAGAGGGAACAGAGGTGCTATGTGTACCCCTAACAACAATATTCAACGCATCTATCCAAACAGGGCGACTACCTGAGGTATGGAAGACAGAAAATGTAGTCCCAGTTTTTAAAAAAGGAGACAGGCACGAAGAATTAAACTACAGACCAGTGTCACTGACATGTATAGTATGCAAAGTCATAGAGAAGATTATCAGGAGAAGAGTGGTGGAACACCTAGAAATAAATGAGCCTATCAACGACAGCCAACACGGTTTCAGGGATGGGAAACCCTGTGTCACAAACCTACTGGAGTTCTATGACAGGGTGACCTCAGTAAGACAAAAGAGAGAGGGGTACGTAGACTGTATTTTCTTGGACTGTATGAAGACGTTTGACACAGTTCCACGCAGGAGATTAGTGCAAAAGCTGGAGGACCAGGCAGGGATAACAGGGAAGCCATTGCAGTGGATCAAGGAATACCTGTCAGGAAGACAACAGCGAGTCATGGTACGTGGTGAGGTGTCAGAGTGGGCGCCAGTGACAAGAGAAATTCCTTAGGGGTCAGTCCTGGGACCGGCGCTGTTTCTGGTATTTGTGAACAACATGACGGAAGGAGTAGACTTCGAAGTGTCCCTGTTTGCAGATGATGTGAAGCTGATGAGAAGAATTCAGTCGGACGGGGACCAGGTAGAACTACAAAGGGATCTGGGCAGGCTGCAGGCCTGGTCTAGCAACTGGCTCCTGGAGTTCAACCCCAAGGCCGCAGACGGACTACAGTCTAGGGGGCCAGAGACTACAAACCTCACTCAAGGAAAGAGATCTTGGGGTGAGTATAACATCAGGCACATCTGAGGCGCACATCAACCAAATAGCTGCTGCAGCATGTGGGCGACTAGCAAACCTAAGAACAGCATTCCGATATCTTAATAAGGATTCGTTCAGGACCCTGTACACTGTGTATGTTAGGCCCATAGAGGAGTATGCAGCACGAATTTCGAATCCACACCTAGCCAAGCACGTAAAGAAAATAGAGAAAGTGCAAAGGTTTGCAACAAGACTAGTCCCAGAGCTAAGAGGTATGGAAATAAATGGTATAAAATACCGACACAATGGAAATATAAACACATATGCAGTATAATGTGATCCTTTATTGACTACGTTTCGCCCACACAGTGGGCTTTTTCAAGTCACAAACAGAACTACCTGGGGTGGAAGGAACGCGAGTATTTATAGTCAGGTTCAGAATGCTGAGGTCAGGTGGAGAACGCTGCATCTGATGATGTACCGAGTGAGGTTATAGAGTCTAAAATCTTGGGTAGCTTGGAAAGGAGATTGGATAAGTTTGTGAGCAGACCTTGTACAGTGTTCTTATGTGGGATATCGATGAAGAAGTTTCTTGGCAAGTGGTTCAGCTATGTTATAGAAGCCACTATTCTGGTTGAAGTTGTCGGATATAGAAATAAGTGATGATTCCAGGATTCTTCGGTATTGAGTGTTGTCTTCTGTGACGATAAGTCTTGAGTTTCTGTAGTTTATCAAGTGGTTGTGTGAATTACGATGTTGTACGCAGGCATTCCTTGTGTCGTCAGACCTGCTTGCGTATTGGTGTTCTGAAATACGTGTTTGGAGGTCCCTTGATGTTTCGCCCACGTATAACTTGTTGCAGTCATTACAAGGGATTATGTATACCCCTGCAGATGGTGGAAGCTTGTCCTGTCTATCACTGGTAATGTCCTTGATGGTCGTGGTTGTGGAGGTAGATACTTGAAATGAGGTATTGGAAAAGATGTTGGAAACGTGTTTGGCAATGGAGTTGGTGGGGAGGACTATGTATCTCTTCTCGGCAGTGTCTTCTCTGGGTGTGTTGAAGATGTTTAATGCCCGTCGTCTGCAGTCTCTGATGAAGTGACGAGGATAGTGGAGTTTAGAAAATACTTGTTCAATTATCGTGCATTCTTCTTCACAAACTCATTGCTGCAGATTCTGAGTGCACGCAGGAAGAAGCCTATAATTACACCACGTTTGGTTTTGGTGTCGTGGTGAGAGTAAAAGAGGAGAAGATCGTTTTGGTTGGTGGGTTTTCGATAGACTTTAAAATGAAGTTCGTGGTCAGCTTTGCAAAGCAGAACATCAAGGAAAGAAAGAGTGTTGTCGACTTCTTCAAGTGTGAACTGGATTGAAGGCTCGACTTGGTTGAGCTTGTCTTGGAGAGCTTTAACATTGAAGCGTTTAGGAGTTATGAGGAGAATGTCGTCAACATAACGGAGCCAGGTGACAGACGAAGGAATAAGTACCTACTACACAAGCCATCGATCTCTTACGCAGGAAAATAGACGATTCACTTGATGAACATTAAAATGGTATAAAATACCGAGAGATTGTTAGGAAAGACACATATGCAACAGTTAGGTATCTTTATTTCGAAACGTTTCGCCTACACAGTAGGCTTCTTCAGTCGAGTACAGAAAAGTTGATAGAAGCAGAAGATACTTGAAGACGATGTAATCAGTCCATCACCCTTAAAGTTTTGAGGTGGTCAGTCCCTCAGTCTGGAGAAGAGCATTGTTCCGTTGTCTGAAACAATATTGTTTCAGACAATATTGTTTCAGACAACGGAACAATGCTCTTCTCCAGACTGAGGGACTGACCACCTCAAAACTTTAAGGGTGATGGACTGATTACATCGTCTTCAAGTATCTTCTGCTTCTATCAACTTTTCTGTACTCGACTGAAGAAGCCTACTGTGTAGGCGAAACGTTTCGAAATAAAGATACCTAACTGTTGCATATGTGTCTTTCCTAACGATTCACTTGATCTTCCCATTCCAGCCAGCGATTTCATCGACCTTGTTGAACTATGTGTTGGCTTTACGTGTTTCTCTTTCGAAAATCACCTCTTTCAGCAGACTTTTGGACTACCCATGGGTTCGCCACTCAGTGCGGTCCTGGCGAACCTATACATGGAACATCTAGAAGCCGAACGTTTCTCCACCATTATTCCTTCGTCTGTCACCTGGCTCCGTTATGTTGACGACATTCTCCTCATAACTCCTAAACGCTTCAATGTTAAAGCTCTCCAAGACAAGCTCAACCAGGTCGAGCCTTCAATCCAGTTCACACTTGAAGAAGTCGACAACACTCTTCCTTTCCTTGATGTTCTGCTTTGCAAAGCTGACCACGAACTTCGTTTTAAAGTCTATCGAAAACCCACCAACCAAACCAATCTTCTCCACTTTTACTCTCACCACGACACCAAAACCAACGTGGTGTAATTATAGGCTTCTTCCTGCGTGCACTCAGAATCTGTAGCAATGAGTTTCTTGAAGAAGAATGCACGATGATTGAACAAGTATTTTCTAAACTCCACTATCCTCGTCACTTCATCAGAGACTGCAGACGACGGGCATTAAACATCTTCAACACACCCAGAGAAGACACTGCCGAGAAGAGATACATAGTCCTCCCCACCAACTCCATTGCCAAACACGTTTCCAACATCTTTTCCAATACCTCATTTCAAGTATCTACCTCAACAACCACGACCATCAAGGACATTACCAGTGATAGACAGGACAAGCCTCCACCCTCTGCAGGGGTATACATAATCCCTTGTAATGACTGCAACAAGTTATACGTGGGAGAAACATCAAGGGACCTCCAAACACGTATTTCAGAACACCAATACGCAAGCAGGTCTGACGACACAAGGAATGCCTGCGTACAACACCGTAATTCACACAACCACTTGATAAACTACAGAAACTCAAGACTTATCGCCACAAAAGACAACACTCAATACCGAAGAATCCTGGAATCATCACTTATTTCTATATCCGACAACTTCAACCAGAATAGTGGCTTCTATAACATAGCTGAACCACTTGCCAAGAAACTTCTTCATCGATATCCCACATAAGAACACTGTACAAGGTCTGCTCACAAACTTATCCAATCTCCTTTCCAAGCTACCCAAGATTTTAGACTCTATAACCCCACTCGGTACATCATCAGATGCAGCATTCTCCACCTGACCTCAGCATTCTGAACCTGACTATAAATATTCGCGTTCCTTCCACCCCAGGTGACTTGAAAAAGCCCACTGTGTGGGCGAAACGTAGTCAATAAAGGATCACATTATACTACATATGTGTTTATATTTCCAGCTAAGAGGTATGTCCTACGAGGAGAGGTTAAGGGAAATCAACCTGACGACACTGGAGGACAGGAGAGATAGGGGGGACATGATAACGACATACAAAATACTGAGAGGAATTGACAAGGTGGACAAAGACAAGATGTTCCAGAGATGGGACACAACCACAAGGGGACACAGTTGGAAGTTGAAGACACAGATGAATGACAGGGATGTTAGGAAGTACTTCTTCAGCAGTAGTAAGGAAGTGGAATAGTTTGGGAAGCGATGTAGTGGAGGCAGGATCCATACATAGCTTTAAGGAGAGGTATGATAAAGCTCACGGTTCAGGGAGAGTGACCTAGTAGCGACCAGTGAAGAGGCGGGGCCAGGAGCTCGGACTCGACCCCTGCACCCTCAACTAGGTGAGTACACACACACACACACACACACACACACACACACACACACACACACACACACACACACACACACACACACACACACACACACACACACACACACACACACACACACACACAAACACACACACACACACACACAGACACACACACACACACACACACACACACACACACACACACACACACACACACACAAGCTTAAGTCTTGTGTCTCATCTCAGTGAGAGAGGAGCACTGGCCAGGAAAAAATCACATTCCACTTCTCACTCACGCATTTCAGAGGTAATTTAGCCGAAAATTAATGCTAATATAATTAAAAAAGAAGCCGGGAAAAAGCTTTTCAGGCTTTGTGCCGTCAGTGTCTCCAGAGCCGTGACTAGCGCTCGCAAAACTTGACTACTGTGAAACTTTTCTGGAGTAGTTAAAAGTTCCTCATAGCAGAGTAAAGGAAGACGAGGAATGACGCTTTCACAAGACATTGAAGGAAGACGAGGAATGACGCTTTCACAAGACATTGAAGGAAGACGAGGAATAACGCTTTCACAAGACATTGAAGGAAGGCGAGGAATAACGCTTTCACAAGACAGTGAAGGAAGAAGGAGGAATGAAGCATACTCTCATTACACACTCTTCTTAGTTTTCTTTCCTGCATCTATACTTAAGAATAAGACACATGAGCAACACTTGGGTATTCTTGATTCCCGAAACATTTCGCTTCCGTAGTCGGGCTTTTTCAGTCGATTGCAAAAGATTACTGACTGATCACCTTAACACTACTTTTACTACTTCTGGCACTGTATTCGACAGAAGAAGCCTGTTGTTAGGTAAGACACATATGCAACAGTTTTTATACCATTTTATACCATTTTATACCATTTTATTATTCAGAAGAAGCCTGTTGTTGAGGTTAAACGTTTCTGTAATACAAGAAACCCAGATGTTGCACACGCGTCTCATTCTTCAGCTTCTCGGCATTGTGTACCATCAGCAATATATTTGATCTAAGGAGGCCTGGTCACAGACCGGGCCGCGGGGGCGTTGACCCCCGAAACTCTCTCCAGGTAAAGGGGAAACTACCCCCTCCCTTCCTTTGTCGGTTCAAACATGATTGCTTTCCAGTTCACAGGTGCTGTGAGGCCCTAACGAGTTTAGCGTTCGTCCATGTTAGCAATAGAGTTGGAGAAGATTTCCATTGTTCCTGGTTACCATAATAACATCTTTATTTACTACAAGTACACGTACAAGGTATATAGGCCTAGCTGACATCAATGACATACTACTATTTACAAAGCCGCTTGATATGCAGAGCATTTCGGGCAAATTATGTCAATTTTGTCCCAGGATGCGACCCACACCCGTCAACTAACACCCAGGTACCTATTTTACTGATGGATGAACATAGACAACAGGTGTCAGGAAATACGTCCATCGTCGTATCGATATCGTCATATGATACAGTAGTATGATATCGATATCGTCGTATGAGAATATCGTAGCAAGAAGATATCGTAGTATTAGAATAATGTAGCATGAAGGTATCGTAGTATGAGAATGACGTAACATGAAGGTATCGTAGTATGAGAATGACGTAACATGAAGGTATCGTAGTATAGATATAGCGTCGCCTCAATATATCATTTTATCAAAGACATCGTATCAATAACGATGTAGATATGGACACGTAATAACACTGGGTCGTATTAACAGTTAGTCGTATTAACACGGAGTCGTTTCAATCGGGGTCGGGTTTACACGCGCCGTTTTGGCAAGGAGTCGTGTTGACCAGGGGTCGTATTGACTAAGGGTCGTATTAACTAGTGGTCATATTGACGCGGGGGTCGTATTAATATGGGGTCAAACAGAAACCTGAGCAAGGTAGTGCCTGTGTGAGGCAGGTCCCGTGATGTATTGTGTTGGCACAGGCGTCTTTGTGTGTGTGTGTGTGTGTGTGTGTGTGTGTGTGTGTGTGTGTGTGTGTGTGTGTGTGTGTGTGTGTGTGTACTCACCTATTTGTGGTTGTTGGAGTCGAGTCACAGCTCTTAGCCCCGCCTCTTCGCTGATCGATACTAAGTCCAATCTCTCCCTGCTCCGTGAGATTAATCGTACCTCTTCATAAAGCTATGTATGGATCTTGCCTCCACTACATCACTCTATAGGTTGTTCCACTTCCTGACAACTCTAAGACTGAAGAAATACTTCATAACATCATAGTGACTCGTCTGAGTTTTCAACTTCCATTTGTGACCCCTTGTTGCTGTGTCCCGTCTCTGGAACATTCTGTTCCTATCCACCTTCTCAGTTCCTCTCAGTATTTTATATGTCGTTATTATCATTTCTCCCCCTATCCCTCCTGTCCTACACTGTTATCAGATTGATTTCCTTTAACCTATCCTCGTAGGACATATCCCTTAGTTCTGGGACTAGTTTTGTTGCAAATCTTTGCATCTTCTCTATTTTTTCTACGTGTTTGACCAGGTGTGGGTTCCATACTAGTGCTGCATACTCCAGTGTGGGTCTGACGTGCATGGTGTACAGAGTCTTAAATGACTCCTTACTTAGATGTCGAAACGCTATTCATAGTTTTGCCAGGCGTCCATATGCTGCAGCAGTTATTTGGCTGATGTGCGCCTCACGAGATGTGATCGGTATGATACTCACCTCAAGATCCTTTTTCTTGAGTGAGGTTTGCAAAAGCCAGTTGTTGGACCAGATTTACAGCCTGTCTGGATCCCTCTGATCCCTCTTGATTCCGTTATGTCATTCACATTTACCAGAAACCGCACCGGCACTAGGAGCCTACTCTGACACCTCATTAAGTACCATCACTCGTTTCCTTCCTGTCAGGTATTCTCAGATCCAATGTAGTGTCTTTTCTGTTATTCCGGTCTGATCCTCAAGCTTTTGCACTAATCTCATGTAAGATACTTCTTACAGTCCAAGAAAATGCATTTTACCCACCTCTCTCTCTCTTGTCTTACTTTTGTCACATTGCCGTAAAATACCAATAGGTTTGTGACACAGGATTTCCCTTCCTTGAAACCGTGCTGGTTATATATATATATATATATATATATATATATATATATATATATATATATATATATATATATATATATATATATATATATATATATATACATATATAGTGGAACCTCAAATATCGAACTTAATCCGTTCCAGGAGTTAGTTCTAAATTCGAAAAGTCCGAAAACGAAGCAATATTTCCCATAAGAAATAATTAATAGAGATTAATTATAGTTTTACATACACACAACAAATATAGTGTTCAGTTATGTATTAATAAATTTAAATAAACATATAAAATAACATTTTACTAACCTTTATTGAAGACTGGTGATGACATCTGGAAGATAGGGAGGAGGAGAGAGGGAGTTGGAGTTAGTGTTTGGAAGGAGAATCCCCCTCCATGAAGACTTAAGGTATCAAAGACCTCTCTGGGGTTACCTCCCTTCTCTGTATTTTAATGCCACTACGACCAGCTTGAGAGTCACTGGACTCCTGTCTCACAAAATAACTGTCCACAGTCCTCTGTTTCTGGTGCCTCTTTAAGATTTCCCTAAAATGGGACATGGTTCTGTCACTGAACTTGTTGCAAAGATGGCTTGTTTCAGCTTGCTCAGGGTGGTACTTCTCCACAAACATTTGGACATCATTCCACTTCCGTATTATTTCCTTCACATCTATGGTGTTTCTCACTTTCTTTACCACAGGGGTACCACAAGCAAGTTTCTCTGGGCCCATTTCAGCTTATTTCACAGTCCCACAAGCACTAAACACAATGAAATAATCGTTAAATGTTTGAATGAGAGCGCAGGTTAGTGTTCACTCAAGCATCAACAAAACCAGACTGGCTCACGGTGCCTGTAAGGGGATGTGAACAGAGCGGGTTGCCGGACAGGTCCAGTACCCGGCGGTTCGAAAGTAGGGGCGAGTTTGATAATAGGGACAAAGTTGGTTCGAAAAAAGGGTTGGTTCTATTTTCGAAGAGTTTGATAAGCGATACGTTCGAAATTTGAGGTTCCACTGTATATATATATATATATATATATATATATATATATATATATATATATATATATATATATATATATATATATATATATATATATATATATATATATATATATATGCAATAAGATCACAGTAAACAGGTGATTTCAAAATATGCAAAACAACCAATCTGAAAGAATAGAGAAATTCCAAGCGCTTTCGTGACTACTCACATTATCAAGGAACTATGAAAGTGAAGCATCCAAGGAAGCTATATAAGGGGTCCGGCCAGCACCTCACTATCAGATCCCACAACGGTTAAACACGTGACGCGCGGCGAGCCAACTTGGATAGGTCCTTTGCACAACTCACCCCCAAGCTATTCTACCCAAGAAAATTTAAAAATTATTTGTCCAGTGTATTATTAAATTCTTCCCAAATTCTATTAATTATAAATGGATCTAATTTATATAAACCAAAGGAAATATTCATATTATTGTCAAGACTGCTTTTTATGAAACAAGATTCAATTATATTCCTGTCGACCATGGACTTGCTTGATACTATTTTCTCAACTTTTTGAAAATCAATTGGATGGTTAAAATCTCTTACATGAATAAATAGAGCATTGGAATCTTGTCCAGTTCTAATGCTATATTTATGTTGTTTTAATCTTAGTTCGAGATTTTTACCAGTTTGACCGTAATAAACTTTATCGCAAATTTTACAAGGAATCTTATAGACACATCCATCAGCATTTTGGGGGGAATTCTTTATCAAAAGTTTTTTTACTGTATCAAGATTTTTGAATACAACTTTAATATTAAAAGTCTTAAGAAGAGAAGGCATATCAACCAAGTTTTCATGGTAAGGGAGAACCAACATATTTTTAGTTGAATAAGGCTGGTTGCCCCTTTTTGGATTATAAAAAGTGTTTCTAGCAACTTTAAAAGATTTATCAATTACATTTCTTGGGTATTTTAAATCATTACCTATTTCATAAATTTTGGATATTTCCTCATCTATGAACTCAGGACTACAAATTCGTAAAGCTCTCAAAAACACTGATGAGAAAACAGACAGTTTGACTCTATCTTGATGCGAGGAATAATAGTGGACATAGGAACAGTTATTTGTAGGTTTTCTGTAAATTTTAAATTTGAATTCATTAATACCCTTAATAATTAAAACATCTAGAAATAACATCTAAAATAACTCATTGCCTTTTCTAGATGTTTTAATTATTAAGGGTATTAATGAATTCAAATTTAAAATTTACAGAAAACCTACAATACCTGACAATAATATGAATATTTCCTTTGGTTTATATAAATTAGATCCATTTATAATTAATAGAATTTGGGAAGAATTTAATAATACACTGGATAAATAATTTTTAAATTTTCTTGGGTAGAATAGCTTGGGGGTGAGTTGTGCAAAGGACCTATCCAAGTTGGCTCGCCGCGCGTCACGTGTTTAACCGTTGTGGGATCTGATAGTGAGGTGCTGGCCGGACCCCTTATATAGCTTCCTTGGATGCTTCACTTTCATAGTTCCTTGATAATGTGAGTAGTCACGAAAGCGCTTGGAATTTCTCTATTCTTTCAGAGTGGTTGTTTTGCATATATATATATATATATATATATATATATATATATATATATATATATATATATATATATATATATATATATATATATATATATATATATATATATATATATATATATATGTATATATATATATATATATATATATATATATATATATATATATATATATATATATATATATATATATATATATATAATATATATATTCATATATATATATATATATATATATATATATATATATATATATATATATATATATATGTATATATATGTATATATATGTATATATATATATATATATATATATATATATATATATATATATATATATATATATATATATATATATATATATATGCATAATATATGTATATACATATATATATATATATATATATATATATATATATATATATATATATATATATATATATATAAAAGTGGTATATAATGTCGTGGAGAATAGGTAAAACTGGTCAGTTAGAAAGAACTTATATAAAATTAAGTCCTATCTAAAATTTTCTCATATACGTTTAATGATATTTAAATTTATGTTAACGTAAACATTAATAATTTTGTACCAAAAGAATCTTAGAAAACTTTCCTAACGTTATAATAACAAGCGTAATTTAATAAAGCCTAATCCAACTAAATATATTTTAGATAAGTTTACAATAATTTAATAATAAACAAACACAATGAAATATATTTTTTCGTTAGGTTCAGAATGGTTTTTGCGAAATTATTACATCCACAAATTTTTGCTTGCCTTATTCGGCATTGAAAATATAGATAAATACCAGTGAAAATAGAAAAAAAACCCTAGTGCTTTCGTGTGTTTACATATATCTTCAGAGGAATGAGACGACTCAAGATAGGCACAATTTGTATGTCAGTACCTGACCAGCCGGGCTGTGATTCTTATGTCAGCTTGCGTGCGGCCAGCAGTAGCAGCCTAGTTGATCAGACCCTGATCCACCACGAGGCCAGGTCTCGGACCGATCCGCGGGGGCTTAGACCCCAGAAACCCTCTCCAGGTATACTGAAGTACACTCAGAGCAGGTGACAACTTTCCTAGTGAGGTGACAGCTAACTCAAAATACACTGCAGGAGACCTACTGGTCCACAATTTCGGTTATAAATAATAGTAAAGCTTTTCCACAAAAAAAATGTAAATTTAAAATGAGTCATACTACTAAATATATTAAAATTATATCCAACAAAAAAGAAAAAAAAAGTGTATTCGTAGTTCAAATTAAACATTTCAGGCAACAAGATAAAAAGAAACATAAAGAGAGTGCACTGCAGAAGGCTCACTGGCCCACTACATGACTTACCTCCCACATACTTACATTTGTCCAATTTATGTATAAAATTCAAGACAATTTGTTTGTGTCACAATGAACAACACTTTATTCTTGTGAAAAATATTTGTACCTTCAGTATTATGAATAATTTTCTGGACTATAAAAAGTTTATAGATACCAGATCTTATTTGTAATATAATTTGTATCATATTTAATAACACAATATTTCTGTGAACTGTAGAAGCTCAAGGAAGAAATTCTTTGGCATTAGTTCAATGTACACAATGTACACAATGTACACAATGTACACAATGTACACAATGTACACAATGTACACAATGTACACAATGTACACAATGTACACAATGTACACAATGTACACAATGTACACAATGTACACAATGTACACAATGTACACACTGCATACAATGTACACAATGTACACAATGTACACACTGCATACAATGTACACAATGTACACAATGTACACAATGCATACAATGTACACAATGCATACAATGTACACAATGTACACAATGTACACAATGTACACAATGCATACAATGTACACAATGTACACAATGTACACACTGCATACAATGTACACAATGTACACAATGTACACAATGCATACAATGTACACAATGTACACAATGTACACAATGCATACAATGTACACAATGTACACAATGTACACACTGCATACAATGTACACAATGTACACAATGTACACACTGCATACAATGCACACAATGTACACAATGTACACAATGTACACAATGCATACAATGTACACAATGTACACAATGTACACAATGCATACAATGTACACAATGTACACAATGTACACACTGCATACAATGCACACAATGTACACAATGTACACAATGCATACAATGTACACAATGTACACAATGTACACACTGCATACAATGTACACAATGTACACAATGTACACAATGTACACAATGTACACAATGCATACAATGTACACAATGTACACAATGTACACACTGCATACAATGTACACAATGTACACAATGTACACAATGTACACAATGCATGCAATGTACACAATGTTCACAATGTACACACTGCATACAATGTACACAATGTACACAATGTACACAATGTACACAATGTACACAATGCATACAATGTACACAATGTACACAATGTACGCAATGTACACAATGTACACAATGTACACAATGCATACAATGTACACAATGTACACAATGTACACAATGTACACAATGCATACAATGTACACAATGTACACAATGTACACAATGTACACAATGTACACAATGCATACAATGTACACAATGTACACAATGTACACACTGCATACAATGTACACAATGTACACAATGTACACAATGTACACAATGTACACAATGCATACAATGTACACAATGTACACAATGTACGCAATGTACACAATGTACACAATGTACACAATGCATACAATGTACACAATGTACACAATGTACACAATGTACGCAATGTACACAATGTACACAATGCATACAATGTACACAATGTACACAATGTACACAATGTTGGGTAAGACACATATGCAACAGTTAGGTATCTTTATTTCGAAACGTTTCGCCTACACAGTAGGCGAAACGTTTCGAAATAAAGATACCTAACTGTTGCATATGTGTCTTACCCAACAATCTGTCGGTATTTTATACCATTTTAATGTTCAATGTACACAATGTACACAATGCATACAATGTATACAATGTACACAATGTACACAATGTACACAATGTACACAATGTACACAATGGGTTGTATCCCTCATGTGAAGGAACTAAACACTAAATTCTTGTCCAAGAGTTATAACATATTTATATAGGTTAACTCTGGTCTCACAGATCAGTTTGTCTTAAATAAAAGATATCACAACTTTTATAAGGGATGGAATGTACACAACCTTAAGATTCCTGGCGAGAGGTTTGACTTATTTGCAGTTTACAGTTTTACTGGAAAAGCATTACTACTATTTATATCTGAAATTGTGGATTAGTAGGCATTCTGCAGTGTATTTTGAGTCAGCTGTCACCCTACTTTTAAATACTGAGTGAGATATCACCTCAGTGTTTAACGTACTTCTCCTTCCATCTTCTTCCATCTCCTGTGAAGATGTGTGTAACCAAATGAAAGCGATCAGGTATTTTCCATGCGTGTCTTGAAAAGTGATAAAAACGCTGTGAGAAAGAGGCTAGAAACTCCTTCTATATAGATTACTAAATGTGGAAAGAATTAAAAGTTTGTAGTTTTCTTCCTTTCCGCTCACGCAGCCTCGGTGGGAGACGGCCGGTATGTGAAAAAATTTTTTTTTTGAATAATATACGATAAAAAAATAGTGATTTAGACCTCCGTATATTTGAGACCAGTGACCAACTGTAAGTGTCAGCAACGCAGCAGAATGAGAATGTCTCAGCACCAAATACATACACATTTTTTTTCTGGTTATCGGTAAGAAGTGATATAAATACCATCGACACCATGCCCAGCCCTTCTAGGGTAGGGTAGGTGCCTGAGCGTGAGCTTGCAGCTCACAAGACTGCCATTCCCATTAGCCCCCTTAGGGCGGGGACGGCAGACCAGAGAGGCCTAGCTTGTGGCTAGGCCTGGGGACAGTTGGTCCCAAAGATGAGGAAGTACTTGTCCCTCCTCCCATGGGAGACTTATTTCTCAGACACAGGGAGCCAAGGCCGGGCCACCACTTGGAAAAGACCCGAGCCGGAGAATACCGGCGAATCTTTAATAATAATAATAAATAATAATATAAATACCAGCAGCGATTTATATACTCCTCCATTCATCAGTCGCTCCTCACATATGCCATCTTTCATGCACAATCGATTATCCCGACAATAACTGGCTGGATAATGACTACACTTCAGTGGACAATTCAAGCCGAGCCAAGTGCATAAATCTGGTGAGCAACAGCGAGTCAATAATACTCGCCTGTTAGACACCCAGCAACTTGTATATTCATAAGCCCCAGCAATAGCATATTTCAGAGTGGCTATGTGACAATATTATTCATGCGTTGGGAACGCAACTGGGAATTTTTCCTATTGAGTTTCAGGCATGCTGAATGTGTTTGTGATTACTGAGAGTTCATCACCACGGCCACATAATAAAGATATTGTGTGTGTGTGTGTGTGTGTGTGTGTGTGTGTGTGTGTGTGTGTGTGTGTGTGTGTGTGTGTGTGTGTGTGTGTGTGTGTGTGTGTGTGTGTGTGTGTGTGTGTGTGCTCACCTATATGTACTCACCTATATGTGGTTGCAGGGGTCGAGTCATAGCTCCTAGCCCCGCCTCTTCACTGGTCGATACTAATTCACTCTCTCCCTGCTCCATGATATTTGTCATACCTCTTCTTAAAGCTATTTATGGAACTTGCTTCCACTACTTCACTCTCCAGATTATTCCAGTTCCTGACAACTCTAAGACTAAAGAAATACTTCCTAACATCCCTGTGAGGGAAAAGTTCAACAGATAGGAGTAGCGAGCGAGTATATGGTACCGATAGTTTGATTCCCGGCTGCTTGTTAAGGTAGGGTCAGTCTAGCTCCCGCTATCCCCTCCCCCCCTTTCTCCCCACCCCGAAAGGTGACGTGTGGGGCTCCAGCCAAACAGTAATCAATCCTCACAGCTCCCAGCACAACTGTAGGTAAAAGCCTCTGCTCCTACTCTAGTGGATATTGGTTGAAAGCTTCACTTTTGACCAATAATAAACTTGGTCCTTTCAGTTTTAAGCTCCCCATCAGACTTTTAGATAATCACCACCTTTTTTAAGTGTCTTGCACTTATCATGGAGAGTGATTTCATAAGCAGTAGGTAACATGTCTCTCTTTCCAGCTTGGAATGACAGATCGGGTCACCTGCCAACCAACGAGAAGTGTTGAAGGAGACGGACTGAAACAGCCCATGAGACGTCATTTATAATCTACCTACCTGATTAATTGTACAGGACACTACCCCTCATCTTTGCAGTGGTAAAGAACCTGCGTTCCTGTCATCTGGACTGACTATTCAAGGCTATAGACTCTGTGAAGAACTAGTCGTTGGGTTGTCACCAACACCTGTGACCCTCCCCCTCCCTACATCATCAGCACCGGCTACAATTTCTACAAGACGGTGTCAACCTCAACCAGACACCCCAGTATAACTGTACATATTAGCGTTGAATTCAAATGTCATTTTTCCATTTCATTTTTCATTTTTCTATCAAATAGGATACACATTCGTTTTTTTAATGTTTTATCTTTGCATTACTAAATAATAAAGTGTTTAACTTTGTGAATTATTATTTCTTTTTCTATTCATTAATTTTCCTGAGGATAAGCCAGCCTTGGTAATACTGTCTGAAGTTGTTACAGGGCTGAGTAAGCCTTCACAATCACTATGACTCATCTGGGTTTTCAGTTTCCAATTGTGCCCCCGTGTTTCTGTATCCCATCTCTGAAACATTCGATCCTTGTCCACGTTGTCAATGCCTCTTAGTATTTTATACGTTGTTATCATGTCCCCTCTATCCCTCCTATCCTCTAGTGTCATCAGGTTGAGTTCCCTTAACCTCTCCTCATAAGACATACCCCTCAGTTCCGGGACTAATCGTGTTGCAAATTTTTGCACTTTCTCCAATTTCTTGACGTGTTTGACTAAGTGAGGGTTCCATACTGGCGTTGCATATTCCAGTATAGGCCTTACATACACTGTGTACAATGTCGTGAATGACTCCTTACTCAGATGTCTAAACGCCAATCTCAGGTTTGCCAATCTCCCATATACTGCAGCAGTTATTTGATTGATGTGTGCCTCAGGGGACATGTTCGTTATAATGCTTACCCCAAGATCCTTTTCTTTAACTGACGTTTGCAGCTGTTGGTTTCCTGACCTGTACTCCGTCTGCGGTCTTCTGTGTCCTTCCCCAATCTTCATGATCTTACACTTACTGGGGTTAAACTCCAGGAGCCATTTGTAGGCCCATACTTGTAGTTTGTCCAGATCCCCTTGTAATCTTAACTGATCCTCTCCCACTTGTATTCTCCTCATCAGTTTCACATCATCAGCGAACAGTGACACTTCTGAATCTATTCTTTCCACCATGTCATTCACGTATACAAGAAACAGCACCGGGCCTAGGACTGAACCTTGTGGAACCCCACTCGACACATTCGCCCACTCCGACACTTCAGGACGTACCAACACACGTTGTTTCCTTCCTGTCAGGCATTCCCTGATTCACTGCAGTACTTTCCCCTTTATTCCTGCCTGCTCCTCTAATTTTTGCACCAGTCTCTTGTGTGGTACTGTGTCAGAAGCCTTCTTGCAATCTAAAAAGATGCAATCTACCCATGCCTCTCTCTCCTGTCTTACTTCTGTTACCTTATCGTAGAACTCTAAGTAAATTTGTGACAGGATTTCCCATCTCTGAAGCCATGCTGACTGTCATGTATGAGCCCAATCTTTTCAATGTGTTCCACTACTTTTCTCCTGATAATCTTTTCTATGACTTTACATACTATACAAGTCAGTGACGCTGGTCTGTAGTTTAATGCTACCTGTCTGTCCCCTTTCTTAAAAATTGGAACTACATGTGCTGTCTTCCACGCCTCAGGCAGCTGCCCTGTTTCGATAGATTTACTGAAGATTGCTGCTAATGGCACACACAGTTCCTCTGCTTCCTCTCTCAGTATCCATGGAGATATGTTATCTGGGCCCACCGCCTTTGAGGTATCGAGTTCGTCTAGCAGTTTCTTCACCTCTACCTTGGTTATGTGTATTGTGTCCTGCGCCTGCTGGTGCACCCTACCTCCACAGTTTGCTGGAAGCATTCCTGACTCTATTGTGAATACTTCTCTAAATCTTTTGTTTAGTTCATCACATACTTCTTGGTCACTCTTCATCAGCTTCCCTCCTTCTTTCCTCAGTCTGATTATCTGGTCCTTGACTGTTGTTTTTCTCCTAATGTGACTGTATAACAACTTTGGTTCAGATTTGGCTTTTGGTGCTATGTCGTTCTCGTATTGCCTCTGGGCCTCTCTCCTTATCCTTGCATATTAGTTTCTGGTTCTTCTGCTCAGCTCCTTATTTTCTTGAGTCCTTTGCCTTCTATACCTTTTCCATGCTCTCGCACACATGGCTTTGGCCTCTTTACACCTCCAATTAAACCATGGGCTCACTCTGGTCTTACCATTTTTTCTGTTGCCCTTTGGAATGAACCTTTCCTCTGCCTCCCTGCACTTAGTGATTACTATTTCCATCATTTCATTTACTGTCTTTCCATCTAGTTCTCTTTCCCACTGCACTTCATGCAGGAAACTTCTCATTCCTATGTAGTCCCCTTTTTTTGAAGTTTAGTTTCTCTCTTTGTTCTCGTGCTGCTGCATTCTCCACTGTTAACTTAACAAGATATTCAAAACTCAGGACATCATGATCACTAGCGCCAAGGGGTCTTTAGTGGGTGATATCCCTCATGTCTGAACTATTCAAGGTGAATTTGAGATCCAGCCTTGCTGCAACATCCTCTCCTCCCTCTCTCTGGTTGTATCCCTAACATGTTGATGCATGAAGTTCTCCACTACAGTCTCCAACATCTTAGCCCTCCATGTTTCTGGTCCCCCATGTGGCTCTAGGTTTTCCCAGTCAATCTCTTTATGATTGAAATCCCCAATTATAAGCAATTTTGTCCTACCCATATGAGCCCTCCTGGCCACTTCAGCTAGTGTATCCACCATTGCCCTATTGCGCACATCGTACTCTTCTCTTGTTCTCCTGCTGTTAAGTGGTGGGTTATACATCACTGCTATCATCACCTTTGGACCACCAGTCTGAAGTGTTTCTACAATGAAGTCGTCTGTTTCCCTTCTTTCCATTCCTCTCATCTCCTCAAAACTCCACTGGTTTTTCATGAGCAATGCTACTCCTCCCCCTCCTCTGTTCTCTCTGTCTTTCCTCATAATCTGATATCCAGGTGGAAAAATTACATCTGTTATCATCCCTGTAAGTTTTGTCTCTGTTAGTGCTATGATGTCAGGTGATGCATCAATGATGCGTTCTTGCCACTCTTCACTCTTATTTGTTATTCCATCTGCATTGGTGTACCATACCTTTAGCTTCCTTTCCATTACTGTATTTTGGGAGATGGAAGAGGAAGGTGCAGGCTGGGAGGGTGGGAGGCTGGGCACAATATTATGGGGGGCTGCTGTGATTGTGGAATTAGTGCTTAGGGGGGTGGTGGCTATGGAGTGAGGTTCGTTTCTGTTTACTGTGTTTGGTTGATATGTGGTGACAGGGGTTGAGAGGTTTCTGTAAGCATTTGTGTTTGATGTTCCCCCAAAGGCTGAGTTTTCCTGTCTGTCATTGCCTGTCCTGTCTCTCTTTCCTTCCACTGGTTCTGTCTTGCTCTCACTTTCAATTGTTCCCTTTCCTTTCATGTTCTGTCTCGATTGAGGAACATTTTTTGATAATCTGGAGAGTCCTTTAACAGTGGTTTCTGTTGTAATATCCTGTTCCGTACCACATCTGTCTTGAATGTCAATCTGATTGGTCGATTTATTTTCCCTTGAATACCCCCCAAGTCTGTGGAAATTTTCTACCTGAGACATGTCCCTCTCTCCTGTTATTGCAATGATGTTCTTAATCTCTGTTTTCTCCCAATGCTTTCTTTCATCATAGGTCTGCCCTTCAGCCTCCTGAAGACCATGAATAATTATTGACCTCTCCCTCTCCTCTTCCCATTTCTTTTCCCTCTGTATCTCTGGATCTGATTTAAGCATCTCCTTTGCTGTTTCACTAATCATCTCCCAGACACCATGATAGCCTGATATTACTGCTGCAAAAGACTGCTTAGATCCATCCCCTCCTTCGGTCCCATCGCTGCCTGCTGATGTTCCCATTTCAGTCATCTTGCTCCTTTCGGACCTCATCTTTAGATCCTGCTTCAGCACATCCATTTCTTCCTCCAATCTCTGTATCTGTGCCTCAGCTACTACAGCTCGTGATTCCCGCTTCTTGCTCTCTGTAGATATTTGCTCTAACATGTTATTGCAAAGCTCGTTTAGCCTTTTCTCCCATTGTTTCTCCATTTTGTTCTTGAGCCGTTCTACCCATTCTTCCTTTTCCGACCAGCCATCATAGGTTCCCTTGCCTTTACGTCCTCCCTTTTGAGAGCCCATTTTGTTTTTATCCTTTTGGGATGTTCTACTGCTTCAGCTTATCGTAAAAATGTGTGAGTGGTGGGGGATTTATAAGCTAATGTGTTTTGTTGGGTTAGGTGTGTGTGTGTGTGTGTATGTGTATGTGTGTGTATGTGTATGTGTGTGTATGTACTAACCTATATGTACTCACCTATATGTGGTTGCAGGGGTCGAGTCATAGCTGCTAGGCCCACTCCCTCTGCTCCCTGAGCTTCGTCATACCTCGTCTTAAAACTATGTATGGTTCCTGCCTCCACTACATCACTTGCTAGACTGTTCCACTTCCTGCCAACTCTATGACTGAAGAAGCACTTCCTAACATCCCTTTGACTCGTCTGAGTCTTCAGCTTCCAGTTGTGACCCTTTGTTTCTGTGTCCCCTCTCTGGAACATCCTGTCTCTGCCCACCTTATCTATCCCACGCAGTATTTTGTATGTCGTTATCATGTCTTCCCTGACCCTCCTGCCCTCCAGAGTTGTCAGGCCGATTTCCCTCAACCTTTCTTCGCAGGACATTTCCCTGAGCTCCGGAACTAATCTTGTTGCAAACCTTTGCACTTTCTCTAGTTTCTGGACGTGTTTGACCCAGTGTGGGCTCCAAACTGGTGCTGCATACTCCAGTATGGGCTTGACGTACACAGTGTTGTGTCTTGAACGATTCCTTACTAAGGTAAGTGAACTCTATTCTCAGGTTTGCCAGGCGCCCATATGCTGCAGCAGTTATCTGGTTGATGTGTGCCTCCGGAGACATGCTCGGAGTTACGCTAACCCTAAGATATTTCTCCTTGCGTGAGGTTTGCAGTCTTTGACCACCTAGCCTATTCTCTGTGTGTGGTCTTCTTTGTCCTTCCCCAGTCTTCATGACTTTGCATTTGGCTGGGTTGAATTTGAAGTCAGTTGCTGGACCACATGTTAAGCCTGTCCAGGTCTCTTTGTAGTCCTGCCTGATCCTCATCTGATTTAATTCTCCTCATTAACTTCACATCATCTGTGAACAGGGACACTTCTGAGTCTAACCCTTCCATCATGTCATTTACATATACAAAAATAGCACTGGTCCTATAACTGACCCCTGTGGAACCCCACTCGTCACAGGCGCCCAATGTGATACCTCATCATGAACCATGACTCGTTGTCTCACTGTCAGGTATTCTCTGATCCATTGCAGTGCCCTTCCTGTTATATGCGCCTGATCCTCCAGCTTCTACTCTAATCTCGTGTGAGGAACTGTGTCAAAGACCTTCCTGCAGTCCAGGAAAATGCAATCAACCCACCCCTCTCTCGTGTCATACTTCTGTTACCTTGTCACTTCTCCAGAAAGGTTTGTGACACAGAATTTGCCTTCCAAGAATCTGTGCTGGTTGTCGTTTATAATCTTGTTCCGTTCCAGGTGCTCCACCACTCTCCTCCTGATAGTCTTCTCCACGACTTTGCATAATATACACGTCAGTGACACTGGTCTGTAGTTTAGTTCCTCGTTTCTGCCTCCTTTCTTAAAAGTGGGGACTACATTTGCCGCCTTCCATACCTCAGGTAGTTGCCCAGTTTCAAGGGATGTATTGAAGATTGTGTTTAGTGGCACACACAGCATCTCTGCTCCTTCTCTAAGGTCCCACGGCTAGATGTTGTCCGGTCCCATCGCCTTTGAGGTATGAAGGTCACTTAGCGAGTGTGTGTGCTCACCTAGTTGTGGTTGTGGGGGTCGATTCACAGCTCCTGTCTCCGCCTCTTCACCTGGCCGCTACCTGGTCACTGTTGCTGCTCCGTGATCTTTACCATACCTCTTCTTAAAGCTATGTATGGATCCTGCCTAAACTACATCACTACCAAGGCTATTCCACTTCGTGACAACTCTGTGACCGAAGTAATACTTCCTAACATCCCTGTGGTTCATCTGAGGCTTCAGCTTCCAACTGTGACCCCTCGTTGCTGTGTTCCATCTCTGGAACATCCTGTCTCTGTCCACCTTGTCTATACCACTCAGTATTTTACATACTCTCCTGTCTTCCAGCGTCGTCAGGTCGATTTCCTTTAACCTCTTTTCGTAGGACATACCCCTTAGCTTCGGGATTAGTCTTGTTCCAAACCTTTCTCTAGTTTCCTTACATGATTGGCTAGGTGAGAGTTCCAGACTGGCACTGCATATTCCAACACGGGCCTAACGTACACAGTGTACAGGGTCCTGAATGATTCCTTATTTAGATGTCGGAATGCTGTTCTTATGTGTGTGTGTGTGTGTGTGTGTGTGTGTGTGTGTGTGTGTGTGTGTGTGTGTGTGTGTGTGTGTGTGTGTGTTTGTGTGTGTGTGTGTGTGTGTGTGCGTGTGTGTGTGTGTGCGTGTGTGTGTGTGTGTGTGTGTGTGTGTGTGCGCGTGTGTGTGTTTTTGTGTGTGTTTGTGTGTGCGTCAGTGTGTGCTTGTGTGTGTGCGTGTGTACTCAAATAGTTGTGGTTGAAGGGGTCGAATTACAGCTCCTGGCCCCGCTTCTTCACTGATCGGTACTATAGTTCACTCTTCCTACTCCATGAGCTATATCGTACCTCTTCTTAAAGCAATGTATCGATCCTGCCTCCACTACATCACTTCCCAGACTGCTCCACTTCCTGACAGAAATACTTACTAACATCCCTGTGATTCATCTGAGTCTTCAACTTCCAACTGTGACCCCTTGTTGCTGTTTCCCATCTCTGGAACATCCTGTCTCTGTCCATCTTGTCAGTTCTTCAAATAGGGGGATATGACCTTATCATATCCCCCTATTTCTCGTGTCCTTCAGTGTCGTCAGGTCGATTTTCCTTAAACTCTCCTCGTAGCTCTGGTACTAGTCTTGTTGCAAACCTTGGCACTTTTTCTAATTTCCTTAGATGCTTGGGTAGGTGTGGGTTCCAAACTGGTTCTGCATATTCCAATAAGGGCCTGACATACACGATGTACGGGGTCCTGAACGATTAATTATCTATATGTTTGAATGTTATTCTTAACCATACCACGGGCGGGGATAGAACCCGCGGTCAGAGAGTCTCAAAACTCCAGACCGTCGCGTTAGCCACTGGACCAGCTAGCCACAATAAGATTCATCCAACTAGGTATATTTCTACACAATAGGAAGGTTAGCATAGGCACCACTGTGACCACAAATGCAAGTTTTTACAGACGAATCTCCAGCTAGCGTGGCCGTGACGAACTCTAGCTCAAGTCCCCTCAATGCCGTCAACATGACTCACGAAATCGTAATGACACGATTGCAAACAAACCATACCCCGGGCGGGGTTCGTTTTAAAGTCTATCGAAAACCAACCAACCAAAACGATCTTCTCCACTTCTACTCTCACCACGACACCAAAACCAAACGTGGTGTAATTATAGGCTTCTTCCTGCGTGCACTCAGAATCTGCAGCAACGAGTTCCTTGAGGAAGAATGCACTATAATTGAACAGGTATTTTCCAAACTCCACTATCCTCGTCACTTCATCAGAGACTGCAGACGGCGAGCACTAAACATCTTCAACACACCCAGAGAAGACACTGCCGAGAAGAGATACATAGTCCTTCCCACCAACTCCATTGCCAAACATGTTTCCAACATCTTTGCCAAAACATCATTCCAAGTATCTACCTCCACAACCACGACCATCAAGGACATCACCAGTAGTAGGCAGGACAAGCCTCCATCCTCTGCAGGGGTATACATAATCCCTTGTAATGACTGCAACAAGTTATACGTGGGCGAAACATCAAGGGACCTCCAAACACGTATTTCAGAACACCAATACGCAAGCAGGTCTGACGACACAAGGAATGCCTGCGTACAACACCGTAATTCACACAACCACTTGATAAACTACAGAAACTCAAGACTTATCGCCACAGAAGACAACACTCAATACCGAAGAATCCTGGAATCATCACTTATTTCTATATCCGACAACTTCAACCAGAATAGTGGCTTCTATAACATAGCTGAACCACTTGCCAAGAAACTTCTTCATCGCTATCCCACATAAGAACACTGTAGAAGGTCTGCTCACAAACTTGTCCAGTCTCCTTTCCAAGCTACCCAAGTTTTTAGACTCTACAACCCAACTCGGTACTTCATCAGATGCAGCATTCTTCACCTGACCTCAGCCGGACTATAAATACTCGCGTTCCTTCCACCCCAGGTAGTTCTGTTTGTGACTTGAAAAAGCCCACTGTGTGGGCGAAACGTAGTCAATAAAGGATCACATTATACTGCATTTGTGTTTATATTGCCATTGTGTCGGTATTTTATACCATTTATTTCCACCAGGACCTGTCTAGTTGGACCAGCGGACCTACTACAGTGTTCCTCTTTTCTTATGAGTCCGGTATTGTCGCGCGTCAGGTGTTTCTTTGTTTTGGGGGTTGACTGTGAGGTGTAGTCTAAGCCCTTTAATTACCTTCCTTTGATGTATTACTTTCATAGTTCCTTGACAATGTGAGTAGTCACGAAAGCGTTTGGAATTTCACTACTCTTTCACAGTGGTTGTTTTGCATATTTTAAAATCACCTGTTTACTGTGATCTTATTGCATATATATATGCATATATATATATATATATATATATATATATATATATATATATATATATATATATATATATATATATATATATTTATATATATATATATATATATATATATATATATATATATATATATATATATATATATATATATATATATATATATATATATATATATATATGAAATACATACTATATATACTCGTACTTCAATAAAATTTAACTATTTGCCACACTTACAACTTTAAATCTCTCTCTCTCTCTTTCCCACTCTTTCTTTCTTTCTTCCTCTCTCTCTCTCTCTCTATTTCACTTTTGCACTCAACCATTAACACATCCACACACACACACACACACACACACATACACACACACACACATCCACACACACACACACACACACACACACACACACACACACACACACACACACACACACACACACACACACACACACACACACACACACACACACACACACACATACACATACACTGTGCAACTACCTGAGGTATGGAAGACGGCAAATGTAGTTCCCATTTTTAAAAAAGGAGACAGAAAAGAGGCACTAAACTATAGACCTGTGTCATTGACGTGTATAGTATGCAAAATTATGGAGAAGATTATCAGAAAGAGAGTGGTGGAGCACCTGGAACGGAACAGGAGCATAAACGTCAACCAGCATGGATTCATAGAAGGAAAATCCTGTGTGACAAACCTTCTGGAGTTTTATGATAAAGTAACAGAAGTAAGACACGAGAGAGAGGGGTGGGTTGATTGCATCTTCTTGGACTGCAAGAAGGCCTTTGACACAGTCCCTCACAAGAGATTAGTGCAGAAGCTAGAGCATCAGGCGCATATAACAGGAAGGGCACTGCAATCGATCAGAGAATACCTGACAGGGAGGCAACAACGAGTCATGGTACGTGATGATGTATCAGAGTGGGCACCTGTGACGAGCGGGGTCCCACAGGGGTCGGTCCTAGGACCAGTGCTATTTTTGGTATATGTGAACGACATCATGGAAGGTTTAGACTCAAAAGTGTCACTGTTCGCAGACGATGTGAAGTTAATGGGGAGAATTAAATCAGATGAGGACCGGGCAGGACTTCATAGAGACCTGGACAGACTGGACACCTGGTCCAGCAAATGGCTTCTCGAATTTAATCCCGCCAAATGCAAAGTCATGAAGATAGGGGAAGGACACAGAAGACCGCAGACATAGTATAGGCTAGGTGGCCAAAGACTGCAAACCTCGCTCAAGGAGAAAGATCTTGGAGTGAGTATAACACCGAGCATGTCTCCGGAAGCACACATCAATCAGATAACTGCTGCAGCATATGGGCGCCTGGCAAACCTGAGAACAGCATTCCGACACCTTAGTAAGGAATCATTCAAGACACTGTACACCGTGTATGTCAGGCCCATACTGGAGTATGCAGCACCTGTTTGGAACCCGCACTTGATCAAGCACGTCAAGAAACTAGAGAAAGTGCAAAGGTTTCCGACAAGGTTAGTTCCAGAGCTAAGCGTAATGTCCTATGAAGAAAGGTTAGGGGAAATCGGCCTGACGACACTAGAGAACAGGAGGGCCAGAAGAGACATGATAACGACATATAAAATACTGTGCGGAATAGACAAGGTGGACAAAGAGGTTGTTCCAGGGATGGGACACAGGAACAAGAGGTCACAATTTTAAGTTGAAGACACAGATGAGTCAGAGAGATTTTAGGAAGTATTTCTTCAGTCATAAAGTTGTCAGACAGTGGAATAGCCTAGAAAGTGATGTAGTGAAGGCGGGAACCATACATAGTTTTAAGACGAGGTTTGATAAAGCTCATGGAGCGGGGAGAGAGAGGACCCAGTAGCAACCGGTGAAGAGGCGGAACCAGGAGTTAAGACTCGACCCCTGCAACCACAAATAGGTGAGTACACAGACACACACACACTCACACACAGACACACACACACACACACACACACACACACACACACACACACACACACACACACACACACAAACACATACACACACATACACACACATACACACACACATACACACACATACACACACACAAACACACACACACACACACACACACACACACACACACACACACACACACACACACACACACACACACACACACACACACACACACACACGCCCGCACACACAGAGAGGGCGAATTCCTAACGTATGGAAGACACCAAATGTAGTCCCGATTTTTAAAAAAGGAGACAGACAAGAAGCATTAAACTACAGACCAGATTCACTGACATGTATAGTATGCAAAGTCATGCAGAGGATTATCAGAAGTGTGTTGGAGCACCTAGAAAGGAATGAGCTTGTCAACGACAACCAGCACGGTTTCAGGGACGGGAAATCTTGTGTCATAAACCTACTGGAGTCCTATGAGAGGGTGACAGCAGTAAGACAAGAGAGAGAGGGGTGGGTAGATTGAGTTTTCTTGGACTGTAAGAAGGCGTTTGACACAGTTCCACACAAGATATTAGTGCAAAAGCTTGAGTATCTGCAGGGATAACAGGGAAGGTACTGCAATGAATAAGGGAATATCTGTCGGGAAGATATCAGCGAGTCATGGCACGTGGCAAGGTATCAGAGTGGGCGCCTGTGAAGAGCGGGGTTCCACAGAGGTCACTCCGAGGAACGGTGCTGTTTCTGGTATATGAATGACAAGACGGAAGGAATAAACTCAGAAATGTCCCTGATTGCAGATGTGAAGCTGATGAGAAGAATTCAGTCGGATGAGGACCAGGAAGAACTACAAAGGGATCTGGAGAGGCTGGAGGCCTGGTCTAGAAACTGGCTCCTGGAGTTCAACCCCAACAAATGCAAAGTCATTAGGATTGGGGAAGGGCAAAGAAGACCGCAGATGGAGTACAGTCTAGTGGGCCAGAGACTACAAACCTCACCTTGGGGTGAGTATATCACCGGAGACATCTATTGATGTGAACATCAACAAATTGACTGCTGCAGCAAATGGGGGCTTTGGAAACCTAAGAATAACATTCCGACCCTGTACACTGTGTACTTTAGGCCCCTACTGGAATGTGCAGCACCAGTCTGGAACCCAACACCTAGACAAGCACGTAAAGAAATTAGAGAAAGTGCAAAGGTTTGCAAGAAGACTAGTCTCGGAGATTAGGGAAGGACCAACAAGGAGAGGATAAGGGAAATCGACCTGGCGACACTGGAGGACAGGAGGGATAGGGGGAATATGATAACGACATGTAAAATATTGGGAGGGATCGACGAGGTGGATGGAGGCAAGATGTTCTTCCAGAGATGGGACTCGGCAACAACTGGGTGACTTAAAAGGAAAACAACTCTTTAATATCATGACAGCTAGAAACTTGTCATTTCAAGGCCCATTCTTCAAATCGTACATTGGACCTCATCCAGGAACACCAGATATTGTACTGACAAACAGAGACTGTGACATCTTTCACTGTCGTATATCTCCTGGTGGAAATGTAGGATCTGACCATATCCCTGTTATAATACAACTACAAACTTCTCCATTTAGAATACCTGTAACTCCTAAACCCAATCTTAACACCCTAGGATTTGACCCCTTCAGAGCATTTCTGGGTGACGATGAAATTGTGTCATTGGAAAATCTACCTTCCACTGCAATTGATGATGCAATCAGGTCCCTGCATAATCGAATAATTGAAGCTACTAATGCAACTTGTCAATTAGCTTCCACAAAGATATACCAACAATATAAACCTACTAGAGAAATTAGAGACACTTTAAGAAATTATCAAGCAGAATGTCGAAGGCATCTTCAAACGCGACAACCACCAGTAGCTACACTGCACCGATTAAGGCACGAATTAATTAACATGATTAGTCAACACAAACGAGACATATGGAAATTTCTAGTTCTTCAAGCTAATCAATATAAACGTGAACCAGCAAAATTTTGGAGTAAGATCCGACAACTTTTAGGGGCAAAGCACAAGGCTCCTAACTACCTAGTTCATACCTTCACTGATGAGGATGATGAAGATGTTGAAATTAAACTTGACGATCCACAGGACCAGGCTAATTTGATGGGTGATGTATGGGAGAAAATTCTCTCTCACAATAACAGTCGTCAATTTAATAATAATCATTATCAGTTAGTAAATGAATGGAGAGATGAGAACTTGGATGATCTACAACCACTACCTACCATCGATACTTCAACTCTTGAAGATACCCACCCGCTTACTAGATCTATTACATTACTAGAGATAAGTCAGGTTATTGGAAGAATGAGAAATAGAGCCCCTGGCCTCTCTGGAATAACAATGAAACAAATAAAGTACCTACCTAGAAATTGCAAACAGTCCTTGGTAAATATCTTTAATGCCATCTTGGCCTCAGGACATTTTCCAGTTGTTTTTAAGACTGCTAGGATGATCTTTCTTGCTAAACCCAATAAAGACATCCACCAACCTGGGAACTATAGACATATATCTTTACTTGAAGTCACTGGAAAAGTTCTTGAGAAAGTCATTTCCAACAGATTGAATTACTATATGGAGTTTAATCACTTGTTTACTGAAAAACAATTTGGCTTTAGAACACATAGAAGTACCAATCATGCAATAAATGTCATTTTTGACACTGTAGCAAGTCTAAAACAGCAGGGCAATCTTGTCTTAATTGCCACCAGAGATGTTCATAAAGCTTTTGATAGCTTATGGCATGATGGCCTTATATACAAACTCATTGACCTACCAGACCATAACTGGACTTTTCTCAGAGTGATTTATAATTTCTTAACTCAAAGAAAAATCATTCCCACCTTTCATGGCAAGTCGACAGAACCTTTTATACCGACGGCTGGTGTCCCACAAGGTTCTTGTCTCAGTCCACTTCTGTTTAACATTTATGTGAATGACCTTCCTCAACCAGAGTTTAATGACACAATTGTGACACAGTTTGCAGATGATGTTATTCATGTCGTCTCATCAACTCCAGTAACAGGAAAATACAAGTATGAGAGAGTCATAGAAAAAATGAATATTGAACTTCGTCGAACATCTAATTGGGAGAAGAAATGGAGAATTACGACTAATCCTGACAAGGTCCTTGTTAGCACGATAGGATGTTTTGCATCAACCATCGAAGATAAAGGGGGTATCTCCATCAGAGGTACACCTGTAGCCATTAGAAACCCTAACAAGATCTTGGGATATGAAATAGACAGGCTGCTCCACTCAACATCTCATGTAACTAAAAAAATCAACACAGCCAAAGCTGGTCTTAGCAGACTCTTTCGATTTAATCAAGCCCCTCAACATGTCAAAAAACATCTGTATAAAATGATAATAAGACCTATACTTGAATACCCTTGTGTCCCAATGTCATTAACAACAAAGACCAATATGCTACGGTTACAAAGGGTCCAGAATAGAGCTCTTCGCTTTATTACCGATACCAGGAGGAGAGACAGAGTTAAAATGGCAGATTTACACACACAACAAGATATTACTGCCATAAATGTACGCCTTGACACTCTAAAAAAGAAACAACTTTATACAATGCAAGAACTATACATGCCAGATAGAGAACATCCTATACAAGTGATAAATACCACCGATTACACCATCAATACTCCGCCTCACAGGACTCAAAGAATGACTCTCCCACAGAGGGTTCGTCGTTTTATTCATAAAGATGATTACCCTCGACCCATGATTTTGAGTAACCTCCCTGATGAAGAAGATTGGATACCACCAGAACCTTTCTATGTATACTGAGAAAATCATCGCCCCCAATTAGGGAGACATCTTAAATAACTTTCTAATGTAAAATTATGCTATTGACTATTGTTGGACACCACCATTAAGAAGCTATTGTCACGAGCTTATAAACCGGCCAGAAAATTATTGCCTTTCTAGTTGTATAAATATCCGTTGTGCAATCGCGAAAAAAAAAAAAAAAAAAAAAAAAAAAAAAAAAAAAAAAAAAAAAAAAAACAATTGCAACTTGTATAACTACTACCAATTCAGAGTCATGTACTTATATACCTATTATATCTATGTGACTCTGATGGGTTAGTATTATACCCCTTAAAGAATATATTATCAATTTACATACACTTTTTAACTTACACCAAAGTGGTTGGGCCACTTACCTTTTATATCCTACCTCTCCCCCCTCCAACCCTTTTCCAATATTTCCATCCTTACCCATCCTTCTTCCTTACCCATCTTACCAAAGCTCTGGTCATTAGAACTAAGAACTAACTAAGACTCGGCAACAAGGTGTCTCAGTTGGAAGTTGAAGACTCAGATGAATCACAGGGATGTTTGGATGTATTTCTTCAGTCACAGAGATGTCATGAAGTGAAATAGGCTGGAAAGTGATGTAGTGGTGGTCGGATCTATACATAGCTTCAAGATGAGATATGATAAAGCTCATGGAGCAGGAAGAGTGACCTAGTAGCGACCAGTGAAGAGGCGGGGCCAGAAGCTGTGTATCGACTTGTAGGACGGAACAATGACAGGGAGGTACGGGAGAGAGAAGGTATGACAAGATAATTGTAACAGAGAGGTATGAGAGAGTGGAATGACTGAAGAACTTTGACAGGACGGGATAATGAGTACTATAACAATGATTACGGAATTAAGTATTGTTAACGGCATGTGTCACTGCGTTAATAATAACGCCATCATGAATACTGCTACTGTTAGTATTACTACTATTACTATTACCATTGCTACTACTACTACAACTACTATTATTACTAATACTATTACTGCTGCTACTATTATTACTACAACTTCTTCTATTACTAATACTACTTCTGTTACTACTATTATTACTACTGCTACTATTATAACCACTACTAGTACTACTACTACTACGATTACTACTACTAATACTACTTCTATTATTTCTATTACTACTATTACTACTACTACTATTACTACTGCTGCTACTACTACTACTACTACTACTAATAATAATAATAATTATTATTATTATTATTATTATTATTATTATTATTATTATTATTATTATTATTATTAGTAGTAGTAGTAGTAGTAGTAGTAGTAGTAGAAGTAGTAGTAGTAGTATTTTAGATAAATTACCAATGAAATCTATTACGTTTAGATCCTGTGAACTGATGATACAATTGTTAAATGTTAAGATATTTTGCCCTGATGAGTGTATTCGTCAGACACTCATCAGCACTACTGATGGGTCACTGATGAGTGTATTCGTCAGACATTCATCAGCGCTACTGATGGGTCACTGATGAGTGTATTCCTTACACAGACATCAGTGCCACTGATGAGTCCCTGATGAATGTCCTCATCGTGCAGCAGGAATACCACTGACAGATATCACAGTTACACAACCAATGAGTTGAGAGTTATTGATTGATGGGTTCACTCTTCAGGAGAAATGTTGTTCAGTACTGTCATGTGAACGTAAGAAAACTGCGTTAGGCCTACTGGCCTATGCTACTCAGGTCCAACTCATACCCACAGACCCACACCCATTCATGTTTCCGTCCTACCTATGTTCTCGCCTCAGTGACGCTACCTAGGAGTTTGTTCCACTCAACTACAACTCTATTGCCAAACCAGTACTGGAATTAAACGCGTTAAATTGATGTTGTATACAAAGCTACTGATGTTAAATGTGTATTTTTTTATCAAAAAATCGATGACTAGAATGAGGAGACGTAGGGATAGAGCAGAGAGAAAAGAAAATAGGTAAACAAAATTAGGTATCCTGACCATTTATGGGGGGCTTTCAGGAGAGTGTTTTTTGTCATACCTGGAGTATACCTGGAGAGGGTTTCGGGGGTCAACGCCCCCGCGGGCCGGTCTGTGAGCAGGCCTCTAGGTGGATCATGGCCTGATCAACCAGGCTGTTACGTTGGCCGCACGTACGGACCACAGCCTGGCTGGTCATGTATTGACTTTAGGTACCTGTCCAGAACCTTCTTGAAGACAGCCAGGGGTCTATTGGTAATCCCCCTCATGCATGCCAGGAGTCAGTTAAATAGTCTTCGGCCCCTGACACTTATTGTGTTGTCTCATATCGTGCTAGTGGCGCCCCTGCTTTTCATTGGAGGGATGTTGCACTGCCTGCCGAGTCTTTTGCTTTCATAGAGATTACCTGGAGAGAGTTCCGGGGGTCAATGCCTCCTGGTGGATCAGAGCCTGATCAACCAGGCTGTTGCTGCTGGCTGCACGCAAACCAACGTACGAGCCACAGCCCGGCTGATCAGGAACTGACTTTAGGTGCTTGTCCAGTGCCAGCTTGAAGACTGCCAGGGGTCTGTTGGTAATCCCCCTTATGTGTGCTGGGAGGCAGTTGAACAGTCTCGGGCCCCTGACACTTATTGTATGGTCTCTTAACGTGCTAGTGACACCCCTGCTTTTCATTGGAGGGATGGTGCATCGTCTGCCAAGTCTTTTCCTTTCGTAGTGAGTGATTTTCGTGTGCAAGTTCGGTACTAGTCCCTCTAGGATTTTCCAGGTGTATATAATCATGTATCTCTCCCTCCTGCGTTCCAGGGAATACAGGTTTAGGAACCTCAAGAGCTCCCAATAATTGAGGTGTTTTATCTCCGTTATGCGCGCCGTGAAGGTTCTCTGTACATTTTCTAGGTCAGCAATTTCACCTGCCTTGAAAGGTGCTGTTAGTGTGCAGCAATATTCCAGCCTAGATAGAACAAGTGACCTGTCATCATGGGCTTGGCATCCCTAGTTTTGAAGGTTCTCATTATCCATCCTGTCATTTTTCTAGCAGATGCGATTGATACAATGTTATAGTCCTTGAAGATCTTTGACGTTGGTGTTTCGCTCTATTTTGTGGCCAGAATTTGTTTTGTACTCTGATAGAGATTGATTTTCGTGTACAAATTTGGTATTAATCCCCCTAGGATTTCCCAAGTGCATATAATCATCTCTTCTGCCTGCGTTACAGGGAATACAAGTCAAGGAACTTGAACCGTTCCCAGTAATTTAGGTGTTTTATCATACTTTTGTGTTCTGTGAAGGTTTTCTGTATATTTTCTAGGCCACCAATTTCACCTGCCCTGAAAGGCGCTGTTAGTGTACAGCAATATTCCAGCCTAAATAGAATAAGCGACCCGAAGAGGGTCATAATGGGCTTGGCATCCCTAGTTTTGAAGGTTCTCATTATCCATCCTGTCATTTTTCTAGCAGATGTGGTAGATACAATGTTGTGATCCTTGAAAGTGAGATCCTCTGACATTATTACTCCCAGGTCCTTTACATTAGTTTTTCGCTCCATTGTGTGGATGAAATTTGTTTTATACTCCGATATAGTAATTTCCTCACGTTTTCCATATCGGAGTAATTGATAGTTCTCTTCATTGGACTTCATATTATTTTCTGCGGCCCATTTAAAGATTTGGTTGATGTTCACCTGGAGTCTTGCAATGTCATTGATGGAGGACAATGTCATGCAAATTCAGGTGTCATCTGCAAAGGAAGACACGGTGCTGTGGCTTACGTCCCTGTCTATGTTAGATATGAGGATGAGGAACAGGATGGGGGCGAGTAATGTGCCTTGTGGAACAGAGCTTTTCACAACAGCCACCTCAGACTATGTTTACTCTGTTCTGTGTATCTGGAAATTATAGATCCATCTACCAACTTTTCCTGTTATTCCTTTATAACGCATTTTGTGCTCTATTATACCATGGTCACACTAGTCGAAGGTTTTCGCAAAGTGTGTGTATACTACATCTATACTTTGTATGTCTTCTAAAGCACCCAAGACCTTGTCATAGTGGTCCAGTAGTTGGGACAGGCAGGCGCGACCTGCTCTAAACCCATGATGCCCTGGGTTGTGTTACTGATGGGTATCTAGATGAATGGCGAGCTTGCTTCTTAGAACCCTATCAAAGATTTTTATGATATGGGATGTTAGCATTATCGGTCTGTAGTTCTTAGCTACTTCTTTATTGCCCCCTACGTAGAGTGGGGCTATGTCTGTTGTTTTCAGTTGCTGTGGGATGACTACTGTGTCCAAGTTCCCTCTCCACAGAGTGCTAAAAGCACTTCATAGCCCCTATCACGTGCTTGGTGAACACAGAGTTCCTAGAGGCTGGGCCCAGTTTAGAGTGAACGGGCAGGTCATTTATCACCTTTTCGAAGTCATGTGGTGTTAGGATATTATCAAATAAGTTTGAATCTATCAAATTTTGAGTCTCGGTCATATAAAATTTATTTAGATCTTTGATTCTTAGCGGCTCGTTAAAAACTGAGTCATATTGGGACTTGAGTAACTCACTCATTTTCATGCTGTGATCTATGTTAGACCCATCTCGTTTAAGTAGGGGCCCAATACTGGATGTTGAAATGGGCTTCTTTTAATTTCATTTATGGCATTTAGTTCTTCCCGCATTTCTTATCCCCTGTAAGATTCCTTTAGCTTAAGTTTGATATTTGCTATTTCTCTAACCTGTGCCTCCCTTCATATCACAGATATACTGGACTCTTTTAGGAGCTCTGTAATTTTTCGCCTTCGCCTGTATAGGGAGCGCCTTTCTCTCTCTAGTTTACATCTTCTCTTCTTTTTCCTTAAAGGGATATATATACCATAACCATACCTCGAGAGCCACAGAGTTAATGTTTTCTAGATATAGGTTTGCATCCATTTAGGACATAATTGACTTGGTCCCACCGTATGTTTTTGTTATTGAAGCTGAATTTGGTGAAGGCTCCCGCGTGACTTATCACATTTTGTTGGTCTGTGCATACATGTCTGTACCTCTATTATGTTGTGATTTGAGTATATTGTTTTGATATGGTAATATTTCATATCAGATCATCATTGTGAGTGAAGATGAGGTCCAATGTATTCTCCAATCTTGTTGGCTCTATTATTTTGCTGGTTTAAGATGAATTTGGTCCAGAGATTTAATAGCTCGTGTGAGTGCAAAATTTCATCTGAACTGCCTCCTGGGGTTGTCTCTGTTACAGCATTATTTGCTGCATACCTCCACTTTAGGTGTCTTAGGTTGAAATCCACCAGGAGCAAGATATTTGAGGCAGGAGCTGGAAGATTTTCCAGACAGTGGTCGATTTTCAAACGCTGTTACTTGAATGATTGGGAAGTTACATCCGGAGGCTTGTATACAACCACAATGACAAGGTTCTGGTTCTCGCTCTTTGCTGCCAAAACATCAACAACATCATTTGAGGTTGATACATTTGACACATGTGTAAAACTTGGCATATTTACTGAGAAAAGGTTCGCGCACAGTGGCTTCATCAGTCCATACAAAGTAGAATGGTGAAGAACTGAAGGAGTTTTAGGTAATCAGTCCCTCAATCCCGATGTAATCATTCCATCAATCTTGATAAGAATACAGCATATGCGCAAAGAAGTTGCTTAAATACTGTAGACAGGTGAGGTGAAGCAGTCATAGTTAGTATCACATTTGACAAATCCAAATGTGGAAGTATGGACTAATGAAGCCACTGTGTGGTAGAACATTTTTTCAGTAAAGATACCCAAGTGTTGCACATGTGTCTAATTTATCAACAACTTGTCGGTTCTCTGAACCATTTATCTACACCATTTGATATGTTTAGTAGTTCCGACCATATCAGTGACTCTGTGACGTACAGGCCAACCTCCCTTCCGTTTGCTTGTTCACAATATATATATATATATATATATATATATATATATATATATATATATATATATATATATATATATATATATATATATATATATATATATATATATATATATATATATAATTATATATATATATATATATATATTTATATATATATATATATATATATATATATATAATTATATATATATATGTCGTGCCGAATATGTAAAACTGGTCAATTAGCAAGAACTCATTTAAAATTAAGTCCTTTCTGAAATTTTCTTTTAAACGTTTAAAGATATATTTTTTTCATTAATGTTAATGTAAAAATTTTTAATTTTGCAACAAAAGAATCTTAGAAAACTTACCTAACCTTATTATAACAAGAACAATTTATTTTAGCCTTTCCCAACTTAATATATTTTAAATTTGTTTACAATAATTTAATGCTAAACAAACACAGTGAAACATATTTTTTTTCGTTAGGTTCAGAATGATTTTGGCGAAATTATTGCATACACAAATTTTCACTTGTCCTATATGGCAAGATGAGCGTTGCTATTTAAGCCAAAATCGCAAGTTCTGCCTATTCGGCACGACATTATATATATATATATATATACATTTATATATATATATATATATATATATATATATATATATATATATATATATATATATATTTATATATATATATATATATATATATATATATATATATATATATAAAATTCAAGTATTATATAGATGTGAAAAGTGGGTCATAATAAGTGTGTATGCACCTGGAGAGAGATTTTGAAAGATGTTAAACGAGTGTGTAGGAACTTTTGAACTGAGTGAGAGAGTAATTGTGGTAAGGGACCTAAATGCTAAAGTATGAGAAACATTTAATTAAAGAGGGTGTGGTAAGTAAGTATAGGCCGCCAGGTGTAAATGATAATGGGGGCCCCTTTGATTGAACTTTGTATAGAAAGGGATTTATTTATAAATTATACATATTTTATGTAAAAGAGGATAAATAAGTATACAAGATATGATGTTGAGCGTAATGCCAGTAGTTTACTGGACTATGTATTGGTAGATAAAAAAATTGTTGACTGGACTTCAAGATGTACATGTTTATAGAGTGGCCGCAGATATATCAGAGAACTTTTAAGTTGTAGCTACAGTGAGAGTAAAAGGTAGATGGGATACAAGGAAAATGAGAGCAGTAAGTAAAAGAGAAGTGAAGATTTATAAACTACAGGAGGAGGCAGTTAGGGTAAGATATAAACAACTATTGGAGAATAGATGGGCTAGTGAGAGTATAGGCAATGGGGTAGGTTTAAGATTGTAGTGTTAGAGAGTTCAGCGAATGTTTGTGGTTTCAGGAAAGTGGGTGCGGGAGGGAAGAAGAGCGATTGATGGAATAATGTAAAGAGAGTAGTGAGAGAGATAAAGTTAGCATGTGAGAGGTTTTTACAAAGTAGAAGTGGTGCAAGGACGGAGGAGGATATAGACAGAAAAAGAGAGGTGAAGAGAGGGGTGAAGCAATGTAAAAAGAGAGCAAATGAGTGGGTGAGATGTTATCAACAAATTTTGTTGAAAATAAGAAAAAGTTTAGGAGTGAGATTAATAAGCTGAGGAAGCCTGGGGAACGAATGGATTTCACAGTTAAAATAGGAGAGGAGAGTTATTAAACGGAGAGTTAGAGGTATGGGGAAGATGGAGGGAATATTTTGAGGAATTGTTAAATGTTGATGAAGATAGGGAAGCTGTGATTTCGTGAATAGGGTAATGAGGAATAAAATCTTGTAGCGACCAAAGCATTCCTTGAACCCAACGAGTAACAGCCAAAACAGACGCCGTTAACCCTCGTAGAGTAGCAACCCTAAGAGGTCCTGTTAATTTTTATCTTAGCAAAACAGGCCCTGTTAAACAATAGAGTATGGTAAAAGGACACAAGTGCAACTAATGTGACATTTTTATTGTGGCAACGTTTCGCTCTCCAGGAGCTTTGTCAAACCGTTACAAACAGTACATGGACACAGAGGGTATATATATAGGCTCAGAGTGAGGCGCAATACTAGTGGTAGTAGTAGTAGTAGTAGTAGTGACACAAGTGGTAGTAATACAATATGTTAGAACAATTAACTCGCACATGAGTAAAAGGATATAAAAGCTATTACTTGGGTGACATAAAAATAGGTTAGACAAATATTTGAGGCTGGATAGAGGCAGCCTGTTTCAATGTTCATTCTCTGTAATGTGCTTTGTGTAGTATTAACACAGTAATCCTGCCATCACATAGTCTCTCCTGTTAATACTACACAAAGCACATTAGAGAGAATGAACATTGAAACAGGCTGCCTCTATCCAGCCTCAAATATTTGTCTAACCTATTATTATGTTACTCACGTGCGAGTTAATTGTTCTAACATATTATATTACGACTACTACTATAACTTATGTCACTACTACTACTACTACTACTACTACTACTACTACTACTACCACTAGTATTGCGCCTCACTCTGAACCTATATATACCCTCTGTGTCCATGTACTGTTTGTAACGGATTGACAAAGCTCCTGGAGAGCGAAACGTTGCCACAATAAAAATGTCACATTAGTTGCACTTGTGTCTTCTTACTTTACATATTGTCGGTAATTCTACTAACTTTATTACAAACAGTAGAGTAGCTGCCAAACTAAACCACTTTAACCTTGCAGTCAGCCTTCGTGAGAAAGGGAGAAGTCCCCAATAGCTCATTTCCGGACGCAGCGCCTCAGGGAGGACTCTGGGAGGATAATCAATAAGATGAAGTCACTCTATAGTAATCAGAAAATTTTAAGTCAATACTAATAATAATAGTCACCTATAGAGTTAATTTTATCGTTATCTTATTTACTGTGAAAAATCGCAGGTAGTCAATAATTAATATTACAATATTAGGTCACTCTCCATTTCTCATAATATAAGTATATACATATGTCGTGCCGAATAGGCAGAACTTGCGATCTTGGCTTAAATAGCAACGCTCATATTGACATATAGGACAAGTGAAAATTTGTGCATGCAATAATTTCGCCAAAATTATTCTGAACCTAATGAAAAAAATATATTTCACTGTGTTTGTTTAGTATTAAATTATTGTAAACAAATCTAAAATAAATTTAGTTGGGTTAGGCTAAAATAAATTGTTCTTGTTATAATAAGGTTAGGTAAGTTTTCTAAGTTCCTGTAGGTGCAAAATTAAATTTTTTTACATTAACATTAATCAAAAAAATATATCTTTAAACATATAAGAGAAAATTTTAGAAAGGATTTTATTTTAAATGAGTTCTTGCTAATTGACCAGTTTTACATATTCGGCACGACATATATATATATATATATATATATATATATATATATATATATATATATATATATATATATATATATATATATATATATATATATATATATATACATATATATATATATATATATATATATATATATATATATATATATATATATATATGTATATATATACATATATGTCGTGCCGAATATGTAAAACTGGTCAATTAGCAAGAACTCATTTAAAATTAAGCCCTTTCGAAAATTTTCTCTTATACGTTTAAAGATATATTTTTTTCATTAATGTTAATGTAAAAATTTTAAAATTTGCACCAAAAGAATCTTAGAAAACTTACCTAACCTTATTATAACAAGAACAATTTATTTTAGCCTAACCCAGCTAAATATATTTTAGATTTGTTTACAATAATTTAATACTAAACAAACACAGTGAAATATATTTTTTTTCGTTAGGTTTAGAATAATTTTGGCGAAATTATTGCATACACAAATTTTCACTTCTCCTATATGGCAAGATGAGCGTTGCTATTTAAGCAAAGATCGCAAGTTCTGCCTGTTCGGCACGATATATATATATATATATATATATATATATATATATATATATATATATATATATATATATATATATATATATATTATTTTTTTTTATATAGGGAAGTACCACCTCTATAGCTGGAATGGGGACCCTCATCCTCAGAGAAGACAATAAACGTACCTCAGGAAAAACTCAAGGTTCTCCCCGGAGCTGTTTGAATATTTTCTTCTTCTACCACCCCTATATATTTTATATTCTATGTGAACATTTATTAATAAACAAAATACATTTACAGAAAAAAATATAAACATGAATACAATGGCACAATGTATCAAAGATCATGAATTTCCTCCAGCTCCTCTGAGGCTGGACGTGAGCCAAATATGCAGCAAGCATTTCCCCTCTGGATGGCTATGCTGAGGCGCTGGAACATGAAAGTGGCTGCCCTTGGGTCCCTGGTGGTGTCGATGAGTCTGGAACCCAATTCTTTAAGGAAACGTGTGGCATTTTTTCTCCATGATCCCAAGGTCACTGATCCCACTGGTACAAATTGATACTGTTGGCTAATGTCCCTGTACTTGCTGATCTTGTACTCCTCCCTGTGGTCAGCAGCTCCTCCCTGTCGCCCCACACTGTGATGGATATAGGTGTCAGCCAATGTGGACACACAGGTATAGTCCAATGCTAAGAGCTTGCCATGCTTCCAAGGATAGATGGTGATCCCGTCGGGGCAGTTTGCTGGGTTGTGGGTATTGTTGGCTGCTAGTGATCGGGGCTCCCTCTCGGCAGGGCATCCAGCTGTAGCAAGGGTTCTCTTAATGATGTCGTTGACCTCATTGTGTCTTGCATGCCAGCCCTTAGGTTTGGAACAGTTAAGACCATGTGGACCGTATTGGTCTGCTTGCGCTTCACCGCAAATACATATATATTCTGTGTGAATTGGGGCAGCAAGGCGCAGAGCCACTGCAATACGGAGGGTCTTAGGGTCGAGTCGCGTTCCCATTGCCGATATGGGAACTGTTTGGAGGAAGTCCCCGGAGTGAGGTGCACTCACAGCCTGGAGACGGGAAATCTCCCTATCTGATGTTGCCGCCCTGAGCATGTTGGCAAGCACCTTTTCAGCAATTGGGCCATCCCAGCTTGATTGTTTGTGAGCCAGTGCTGCACTAGGGTTTTGTGAGCCAGTGCTGCACTAGGGTTTGGTGCTGGAGCAGCAAGAGTCTCCCATTCGGTGATGGCACTGGCATAGCTAGGGTCTTCTATTCCTACTGAGTCACTGAGGGTGTCAGGAAGAATTTCTCTTATCAACTTGTTTGATGCTATGGAAGAGGGTAGGAAAGCTGGTAGAGCAATCTGGGAGGATCTGCGTACTCCTAGCCCTCCAAGCCTGACCGGAAGTGAGGCTTGCAACCACTGTCCATCGTCAAGGGAAAGATTCAATACACTCTCTAGCATGGCCTTCAGGAGAGAGTCATATTCCTTGAGTTTTGGACTGCTGAAGGCTGGGGAGCATCTCAGAAAATAGGTAAGTTTTGGGATTGACAGGCACCTGGTGAGTAGGTAGAAGGCATCGTTTGTCAATGTCTTTCATCCTGCTTTCCATCGTCCGGAGGTCTGAGACTTTTTTTCCTAGGATCAGATCGATGGCATTGGACCCAAGAGGAGCACCGAGGAGAGTGCTATTGGCTGGATCAATGGCTCGTGCTCCTGGTAAAACGGCACTAATATTCTGGATCATCTGTTGAGTGGTAGAAACTATTTCACATTTGGTGGGGTTTAAAGAAAGGCCCAGGCTTTCTCCCATGTCTTAAATTTTACTGATGTCCTCTAGGAGAGATTCTGTTGTGCCAGCTAGGGTACCGTCGTCCAGGAACCAGATATTGAGCTCACTGGAGAGTGCCTCCATGACTTCCTTGATGATCAAACAAAATAGAAAGGGGGCGAGAGGGTCCCCCTGTTGCACGCCCTCACACGAGTCAGTTTCATGGTCACCAAACAATAGTTTGGAAGTCACACTATAACACGATTCTATGAAGGGATAAAGGGAAGGGAAGTTTCTATAAACTGCTTGGAGAGCAGCATCCCTTCTGACTCAGTTGAAAGCATTGGCAAAGTTCAATTTGACCAAGGCTTTTTCATTGGACATGTTTTTGATATATACTCGTGCTGTGTGGGCAGCTGCTTCAAAGCCCTGTTGAACGCCGAAACCGAGCTGAGTTGGTTTCAGCATTGCAGCAGCCTCTTGACTCACTCTTCTTACTGCAGCCTTGACGACTAGGCGCCGAAGGGTGTTACCCACTTCAATGGGCCTGATTCCGCCATCCTTTTTCTGGAGGGCACACAATGAGGCACCAAAGAAAAGGGGTTTGATGGCCTCTGGGACACTGCCAGCCAGGCACAGGTTGGAAAATTTGGTGAGTTCAGACAGCAGCCTCTCTGAAACCTCACCAAGTGCTGGATTGAGTATTTGTTTTAAGTGCTGAGGCCTTAAACCGGTGAAACCTCCTGCTGAGCCCTGTGGAAATGACATAGCAGCTTTATACACATCAGCATCCTGTAAGGTTAGATGTTCTTCGCCTGCTGCAATGTCAGGGAGATCAATGTTGGTACTGGGAGCCCTGGGTGGATGTTTGTCCTTCAGAGCTTGCGCCGTGCTGACGTCCTTGGGAGCGATGGTATCCTCACTGGTTATAAGTCTCAGAGCTCCAATAGTATTACCCTCTTCCATTTTTTTTGCTAATTTGGGCTCTGATTTTTGAGGTGTCGGGTTTCCTGTTGTTGGCATTTGCCCGGCGGGTGTTTGTCGCCCTAGGGGGGAGACAGACGAGGTTGTCATCCCTTGGGAATGCATTTATTGCCCTAATAACATGTGTTGCTAGTGACTTGTCCCTCCTTGGTGGGACAGCCAAGCAGGCATTGCCAAAAAGCAGCAAGTTGTGCCAGGATCTGTTGTTTGAAGGAGCATCATTGACTTTCTTCAGAAGGTCAGTGAATCTGCTAGCAGCTTGAGGGCGAGCTGCTTTGGGGATGTGTGTCAGAGTCCTGGTGGATGTTAATTTGATTGTAGATTTAAGGTCCTCTGTAGAGGTGAAGTCACGGTAGCTGTCACCCCTGTCTGCTGGGGGAGGCTGTTGGTTGTTCTCATTTGGAGCTCTCCTGGAGCCTAGACATCCATTGTGTGCACGGATGTTGCCAGATGTGGGATTGAGTGCACATTCCCTGTGGCACATCCGGCAGATGCCTCGTGAACGACAGCTTTGGCTCTGTCGTGAAGATTCCTGGGAACCCGCGACTACTTTTGACATTGCTGATATCGTGGGGGTGGGAGGGCGCCAGCTGTGGGGTGACGGGTGAAGGACAGCATGGATGTGGGAGGGTGTGGGAGTAGCGAGCGGCGGAACTTGTAATTGGTGGGGCACTAAACGGCAACACCCTTGGTCAGGAAGTCAGTGGGCCTAGGCTGGGATGAGAGGAGGGTATCTGGGATGGGGGAGGGGGGAGGGAGTGGCCCTGTGTGTTCGCTCAAGACGCACATCACTGACTAACTTTTGCTAATTGTTATACACTTATTGTTCCATTTAGAAAAAACCCTCGCCATTTGGCACACTAATCACCTTGCTCACACCATTAACCGAGGTGTTCTTCTGTTCACCATCCAATGACCGTGTCGTGGGCGGCCACTTCCTCCCCCAACCCACGACCCCGGCCGGTCACAGATGTAAACAAAACCTTCTCCACACCTCCACTGCCAGGATCCCCTCACCACCGCTACTTCACAAATCCCAACATGTACACTGCACTTTCACTGATACAGAAGCAATGGTCCGATGCAGAGGTTTGTCACAATTCTGTGATCTCCGGTGGATACTTACGATGATGTCTGCCGAAACTCAGAGGATTGGTGGCACTGCCCAATACTGTCTGTATGATGGTATGTTCACTTACAGGATGAGTGGCACTGCCCAATACTGTCTGTATGGCAGCATGTTCACTTACAGGATGAGTGGCACTGCCCAATACTGTCTGTATGGCAGCATGTTCACTTACAGGATGAGTGGCACTGCCCAATACTGTCTGTATGGTGGTATGTTCAATCTTAGTGTAGCAATCTTAATCTTTTGGTCGTCACTTTACTGATTATTGAGGTGTGAATTTTCCAGTCATTTTCAAAGCAACATTTAATATGTGTTAAGATTGGTAAGAATACCGACAATATGTTTGATTAAAGGCGCTTATCAAGCCGTTAACCGCTTGATAAATCTCCTGGTGAGCGAGACGTTGCTACAGTGACGTGTCACATTAGTTGTACTTGTGTCCTTTCACTTAACAAAATTTAATATCATTAACAATGACAATTAAAACAATAATAATAATAATAATAATAATAATAATAATAATAATAATAATATATATAAATATATATATATATATATATATATATATATATATATATATATATTTATATATATTTTTATATATATATATATATATATATATATATATATATATATTTATATATATGTGTGTGTGTGTGTGTGTGTGTGTGTGTGTGTGTATTAACAAGTCCGCCGTCTCCCACCGAGGCAGGGTGGCCAAGAAAGAAAGAAAATTCCCAAAAAGAATATACTTTCATCATCATTCAACACTTTCACCTCACTCACTCATAATCACTGTTTTTGCAGAGGTGCTCAGAACACATCAGTTTAGAATCATATACGTATAAAGATACACAACATAGCCCTCCAAACTGCTAATATCCCGAACCCCTCCTTCAGAGTGCAAGCATTGTACCTCCCATTTCCAGCTATATAAAAATAACCGGTTTCCCTGATTCCCTTCACTAAATATTACCCTGCTCACACTCAACAGCTCGTCAGGTCCCAAATACCATTCGTCTCCATTCACTCCTATCGAACACGCTCACGCACGCCTGCTGGAAGTCCAAGCCCCTCGCCCACAAAAACCTCCCTTTTCCCTTCCTTCCAACCTTTTCGAGGACGACCCTTACCCCTCCTTCCTTCCCCTACAGATTTATTCGCTCTCCATATCATTCTACTTTGATCCATTCTCTTTAAATGACCAAACCACCTCAACAACCCCTCTTCATCCGTCTGAGTAATACTTTTATTAACTCCGCACCTTCTCCTATTTTCCACACTCTGAGTTTTCTGCATAATATTCACACCACACATTGCCCTTAGACAGGACATCTCCACTGCCTCCAACTGCCTCATATTCATATATATATATATATATATATATATATATATATATATATATATATATAT
>NC_091293.1:4980638-4993138 GCF_038502225.1 Cherax quadricarinatus
TACTGCACCAGCATTACCATCATGGTGCCTAGAGACTATCATCATTTGCGTTTTCTCAGGTACAAATGTTACTTGCCATCTGTTTCCCCAAGCTGATATAGCTCTTAGCTGGTGATTGATGTGGCTTAGAGCAGATGGAATTTCTTCTCTTGGATAAGTGAATGTCAGTGTACAGTCGTCTGCATATGCAAGGGATTCTGGGATGAGATGAAGAAGGTCGTTGGAGTAGACATTCCATAACAATGGTTCCAGCACGCTTCCTTGTGGAACACTTGCCCCAGTAGGATGTCTTGCTGATTTCGTTCCATTGAGAACTACACTTAGAGATCTACCATGAAGGTAATCACTGAGGAGACATAGCGTAGAGCCTGCAATTCTTAGTGCTTGAAGTTTTGCTAAGAGGCCCTGGTGTCACACCTGGTCGAAAGAACCAGCAATGTCCAGTGCTACCACACAGCTGACTTTGGATTCATCCAGTGACTGGTGCCACTTAGTGGAGAGGTTTAACAACAGATCAGCAGCAGAGTAACCTTTCCTGAAGCCATATTGACGATCACAAAGTAGTGAGTGGTAGTCAAAAAACTCTGTCATTTGTCTTCAGATTATTGCCTCAAGGATCTTACCAGTGATTGACAGGAGTGACACTGGTCAGTAGTTGCTGATTTTTGCTCTGCTCTTCTTTTTGTGAACAGGGACTACATTTGCCTCTTTCCATAGAGAGGGCCATTTACACTGTACTAGGCAGTGCTGAAAGATGCGAGTTAGAGGTGCTGCTAGCTGGTCTGCACATCTTCTCAGCAATCTTGGGGTCAACTTGTCTGGGCCCACTGCCTTTTCTTGGTCAAGCGATTTAAGAAGGAAATGCACCTCCTCCTGCCTTATTGTCACCACTGACAGTTTTGACACAGTTCAGCAGCTAGTGTTCAGCAAAGAGGTCCGCCTTCTCTTGACTACTAGTAGAGGTGGTCCCATCCTGTCGATTTAGAGGTGGAGTGAGTTCATCAGGCAGATAACCTTGTCTGTCCTTTACGAGGGACCACCAGGTTTTGGAGCCTACCCTACCTGATGCTAGTTTTCTTTTAGTGTCCACCTCCCATTTAGCAATGGCCCACTTTTGAACATCACCTATATGCCTACAGGCTTGCCTGTGCAAGTTCCTGTTATAGATGGTAGGATGTCTCTTATACCTTCGCCATGCTTTGTACTTAGCAGTAGCAGCCTCTCTACAACAAAAGCCAAACCAAGGCTGATCTGTCGGCTTTGTCACATATTGCCGGTGAGGAATATGTTCTTGTTGTAGATTAAGGATGTGTCCAGTTAAGGCTTTCACTTGGTTGTCAACATCCCCTTGGAGAAGAGCATTCCAATCGGTGGTGGCGAGCTCAGAGCAAAGGACTGGCCAATTACCTCTTTACCATAGCCAGGTTGTGCGTGTGGACTACTCACCTCGTTCTGTTGGGATCTTAAGTGTCGTAAAAACAGCCTTGTGGTCAGACGATCCAACGTAGCCGAGGTGTTGACAAGTGACTATGCCTTCTGCCAGATCACTCACTACTGGGTCAAGGGAGGAGCCAGAGATGTGAGTAGGGAAATCAACAAAGTTTCTCATATCAAATACTGCAAGAAGGTCATCAAAGTCCCTCTGTATAAGGTGTTGGTTGAGGTCACCAACATTTATGATATGTTGACAGTTGTGTTGTAGCAGAAGGGAGTCAATATTTTCCATTAGGAAGTTGATAGGGTCTGCATGTTGGCACTGAGGTCTGTACATTGCACATGCTAGTACAGAGGTACTAGTGTTTATGCAGAGCTTGAAGAACATCATTTCAAGATGAGTTGGGGTGGCAACATCAATGTGCTGGCCATGAACACTTTTAGAGAAGCACACAGCAACACCTCCTCCTTGCCCTTGCCTGTCTCTTGTCATTCATGAGGTGTAGCCAGCAATTCTTGCAAAATTTTCTGGAGTCTTGTCATCCAAAAATGTTTCAACAACAGCTATCATGTCGGGACGTCGAGTGTTCACAAAACTATGTGTGAGCTCTCCAATATTAGTAATGAAACCTCTAATGTTGGCCGACAGGATGCTGATAGACTGGCTCCTCATGATGAAGTAGTCAGCTTGAGGTGGTGGGTGTGTAGGGCATGTAAGGTGCCTGCCCTTGAGAGAGGTAGTGTACTGAGGCAGCTGCAGAGATGTAGGTCTGTGGCCTTGTATAAGGCGCAATACCACCTGCTGGGCTGAGATAGGAGTAGCTGAGTGGTTGACGTGTGAGCGTGTTCACCAATTCAGAGATCCTGCTGGTTTGTTCTGAGAAAAGGTCTCTAAACAGGTGGTCCTGTCTGTCAAGCTCCTTTTTCTTCCGACACTGGTCCTCCTGATGTCCTTTCTTGTAGCAGTAGTTGCACCTGGTATCTCGCAGGCAGTTGTTAGCGGTGTGCCCCTTCCGGTGACAGTGAGAGCACAGCCTAGGTGCTTGGGAGGGTGGACCATGATTTGTTGCACCTCCTGTGTGTTGCAGATTTGTCCTCAGGTTCTGCCGCTGGGACTGTGTTAGTGGAGGTTGAGACAGCTGTGGATATCTTCCTACTCCACGTCCTCTTCTACGTCCTCTACCCCGTCCTCTACCAGTTCTGACAGATGCGTCCCTGCTGTTCGTACCCTGGCGCAGTAGGTGATCAGGTGCAGTGATAGCTCCCTGATTATTAACTGCACCAATCTCTGGTGGAGAAACTCCTGACTCAGAACTTGCCGATGAAGCACTGCTGCCAGATTCTGGAATAGTGTCGGCAGGTGTGCTGACAGGTGTAGGATCAGAGATCGTATGTGCACTGTCTAGTGGACTGGCAGTGGCTGAAGCAGAGATGTCAGGTGTAGGAGAATTAACAGATTCAAGGCTTCCTTCGTTGCTAGGAAGAGGATTTGTTCCCTCTGTGGTGGTCAGAGGAATTGTGTTAGAATTCCCAAAGGTAGTGTTTTGAACTCTGTCAGTTTGTGGGACCTTAGCGATGACAGAATTCCACCAGTTATTTACCCCTGAGTTAAGCTCAGTGTGGGACTTCCAGTCTTTGTCAATAGTGTCACCATCAGCTGAGCAGCTTACGTCACTTAATGTAGGCTTGCACTGGCCTTCTACAATAGCTAGGAGGTTATCTAATGATTTGAGGAGCTCATGGATGGATTATCTTAGCTGCAACTTTACAACACATTCCAAGAGGGCAGTCTTGATCTTTGGACAGAAGTCCCAGAGGTAGGACTTCGGAACCTTCCTCCTGTAGCTCCAGGCTTGTATCCACATATACTACAGGATTATGGATATCCTTTAGTTTTCTGAAATTTTCAACCAGGCTGCAACAAAATTCTCCTTCTTGAATGCAATCTGTGTGGCAGTAGTTGGAACAATTAGGCTCCTTACATCTAAGAAGAATTTTGTCCCTTGTGGGTTTTAAAGGAATGTAAAGGAACTAAGCATACTTTTGGCTAATTTTTTCAATATATCACTACAAACTGGCTTAGTGCCTGACAAGTGGAAAATGGTAAATATAATACCTATTTACATGGCAGGTGACAGGTCCTTAGCTTCGAACTCTAGACCAATAAGCCTTACTTCCGTAGTGGGAAAATTTATGGAATCAATAACTGCCGAGGCAATTCGTAGCCATCTTGATAGGCATATATTGATTAATGAATCTCAGCACGGTGTTACTTAGGGGCTTTCCTGTCTTACGAATTTACTAACTTTTTTCACTAAGGTGTTTGAGTAGGTTGATTAAGGTAATGAATATGATATTGTGTATATGGACTTCAGTAAGGCTTTCGATAGAGTTCCACATCCAAGGCTATTAAGGAAACTTAAGGCACACGGAACAGAAGGAAAAAAATTTTCCTGGTTAGAGGCATGGTTGACAAATAGGCAGCAGAGAGTTTGCATAAATGGGGAGAAATCAAAATAGACGCACATCACAAGCGGTGTTCCACAGGGGTCAGTGTTGGGCCCCTTGTTGTTCACAATTTACATAAACGTCATAGATGAGGGAATAAATAGCGACATAAGCAAATTTGCTGATGACACCAAAATAGGCCGTCCAGTTCATTCTAATGAGGACATTAGAGCACTCCAGGATAATTGGAATAGACTGATGCAATGGTCGGAGAAGTGGCAGATGCAGTTTAATATAGACACATGCAAAGTTCTGAATGTTGGACAGGAAAATAACCATGCCACATATCAACTAAATAATGTAGATCTTAATATTACTGATTGCAAAAAGGATTCAAGAGTTCTGGTTAGCAGTAACCTGAAAACAAGACAACAGTGCATAAGTGTTCGCAATAAAGCTAACAGAATCCTTGGCTTCATATCAAGAAGTGTAAATAATAGAAGTCCTCAGGTTGTTCTTCAACTCTATATATCCTTGGTTAGGCCTCATTTAGATTATGTTACACAGTTCTGGTCACCGTATTACAGAATGGATATAAATGCATTGGAAAACGTACCAAGGTGGATGACAAATTTGATCCCGTGAATCAGAAATCTTCCCTATGAGGAATGACTGATGACCATGAATCTGGACTCTAGAAAGGCGTAGAATTAGGGGGGATATGATTGAGGTGTATAAATGGAAAACAGGAATTTATAAAGGGGATGTAAATAGCGTGCCAAAAATATCTAGCATAGACAGGACTCACAGCAATGGATTTTAGTTGGAAAAATTGAGATTCAGGAAGGATATAGGAAAGTTGAGTTTCACTGCAGCCGCAGCAAGCAGCAACAAGGCTGCTCCTATATCTTGCCGTCCCCTGGGCCTATCCGAACTCCAGTGATGGCCAAATTGCAAGTACTGCTGCAACAACATGCAAGGAACCTATAGTAACATAAAAACTAACGGTAACGACAACGAAATGGACTAAATATGACAAAAGAGGGACCGGCATTCAAGTACCAGATCTGCTGTCAGACGTGAACCAGACATGAGACGTTTTCCACTACAATGAAATAACTGACCTCCATATCAACTGCACCAGTTTTCAACGGGAAGACAACATGGCAGAAAACCTGATCAACAAAACTCCAAGGAAATGACAGGTCTGTAGGACTTTTTTCCTCAGTGCCAAACGAGGGAAAGAATTGAGCATTTAAACATGGCTGACTGGCATCCAAACACCAGCTACTGTCAGACGTACAACTAGCGAATTGAAGTTCTCATCTTTACTGACGTTCATCTCTTGACAGTAGCATCATGTCTGTACCACCATCATATCATCTGTACCAGTGCTAACGAGAGGGAAACACAGGAGACATCGTCAAATCAACTGTACAAAACTCCAAGGTTATAGGACGGTTATCCCTCAGTGCCAGTCGTGGGAAAGAAGTGAATAGGTAAACAGTCAAGGTTAATTTTTTAGTAGCTGATCTGTATTCAGCTGACCAGTGTACAGTGAGAAAATCATAGCAGAAAACGCCAAATATATCTATAAACTCAAGGAAAGTCAGTTCGTAGGAGGCGTTTACCTCCCTCAGTGCTTTAAAAATGATTGAGTCAGCGGACCAATGGAAGTAAGTCACTCTGTCTGACTTTTTTGGGTTATCCTAGGTTCTCTGCACATATGCTGCTATGTATGATAATTCTATGTAACTGTATTTGTGTATACCTGAATAAACTTACTTACCAGGTCAGGCAGTCAACAACACCACACAACCCCCGATAAATGGAATTGAGGGGGTTTTGGAAGGATAAAACCATTGATTAAACCTTTCTGGTCTACCAGAATGGAAAGGAGTTAGAAGGTTAATAGGTGAACATAAGAACATAAGAACATAAGAAAGGAGGAACACTGCAGCAGGCCTGCTGGCCCATACTAGGCAGGTCCTTTACAATTCATCCCACTAACAAAACATTTGCCCAACCCTATTTTCAATGCCACCCAAGAAATAAGCTCTGATGTGAAAGTCCCACTCAAATCCAACCCCTCCCACTCATGTACTTATCCAACCTAGATTTGAAACTACCCAAAGTCCTAGCCTCAATAACCCAACTAGGTAGACTGTTCCACTCATCAACTACCCTATTTCCAAACCAATACTTTCCTATGTCCTTTCTAAATCTAAACTTATCTAATTTAAATCCATTACTGCGGGTTCTCTCTTGGAGAGATATCCTCAAGACCTTATTAATATCCCCTTTATTAATACCTATCTTCCACTTATACACTTCGATCAGGTCTCCCCTCATTCTTCGTCTAACAAGTGAATGTAACTTAAGAGTCTTCAATCTTTCTTCATAAGGAAGATTTCTAATGCTATGTATTAATTTAGTCATCCTACGCTGAATGTTTTCTAACGAATTTATGTCCATTTTGTAATACGGAGACCAGAACTGAGCTGCATAATCTAGGTGAGGCCTTACTAATGATGTATAAAGCTGCAGTATGACCTCTGGACTTCTGTTGCTTACACTTCTTGATATAAATCCCAGTAATCTATTTGCCTTATTACGTACGCTTAGGCATTGCTGTCTTGGTTTAAGGTTGCTGCTCACCATAACCCCCAAGTCCTTTTCGCAATCTGTATGGCTAAGTTCTACATCATTTAACTTATAAGTACTAGGGTTATGGGCACTCCCAAGCTTCAGAACCTTGCATTTATCTACATTGAACTGCATCTGCCACTTTTCTGACCAAGAATAGAGTTTGTTTAAATCCTCCTGAAGTTCCATAACATCTACGTTTGAATCAATTATCCTACCTATCTTTGTGTCATCGGCGAATTTGCTCATATCACTATCAATTCCCTCATCAAGATCATTGATATATATTATAAACAACAACGGGCCCAAGACTGATTCCTGTGGAACGCCACTTGTTACAGATCCCCACTCGGATTTAACCCCATTTATGGACACTCTCTGCTTCCTGTCAGTGAGCCTTGACTCGATCCACGAGAGCACTTTTCCCCCAATGCCATGAGCTGCCACTTTCTTTAACAGTCTATGGTGCGGAACTCTATCAAAAGCCTTACTAAAATCTAAGTAAATAATATCAAATTCTTTATTGTGGTCAACAGCCTCAAAAGCTTTACTGAAGAAAGTTAATAAATTAGTTAGACAAGACCGGCCTCTTGTGAATCCATGCTGAGTATCATTAATCAAACTATGCTTATCGAACTGTGCTTACCGGACTGTGAAGTGAGGCGGGAAGGGGAGTGTGTAATAAGGGGTTAACTGAAAGGGGTGTGTGAAGTTAAGGGAAAAGTGAGCAGTGAAGAGGGTTTTGAAGAAGAAAATTTACTAGTAATTCAGTGGTGATTGCTAAAGCAGATACTAGGGTGTACTAGGTGGCTGGGAAAGAGAAATAAATATTATTGTATATGAGTAAAAGAGCGAAGAGTGAAAATGGCAGGCATTAGGGAGGTACAGGCTGCCATAATTATATTTATCTTTCTTCTTCAATTCCATGAAGAAAGAAATCAGTCATGGGGGCTGGAAAAGGTGAATGGAGTAACAGCGCCCTGGACAGTAAAAGCCCAACAGTTGCCATCCTACCAGAAAAGTAAATGTCACTATCGCCGCAAGGTATGGCAACACCGCATACCCAAACAACAACAGTGGCACACAGCTCTTGTTGTAGCGCTCTTAAGTGGTGATATCCAAATTAATCCAGGACCTCAAACTGTTGTGCAAAGGCAAAACAGACAGATAAATGACAGTGATAATGACGGTCTAGTAGCTAGGAATGATAACCTTAACTCCACATGTAATGCATACATAGGTCAACGTGAGACAATACAGCCATTATTATCTCAAACACTACCAAACAGGTGCATACACTGTACTAAAGTACGCATGAAAAACAGAAAAGGCACCTTATGTAAAATGTGTAAGGGGTGGGTGCATGATGGATGTATGTACAATTATAACAACGGTGCCAGAATTCATTTTGTGTGTAACAAATGCACTTTGGCACAGTTACCCTTTAGCAATGATGACATTGAATTACCTAATTTTAATACAAATGACCCATTGCCATATATTGATGATTATAATTGCTTTATGAAAACAGGCCTTCACTTTATTCATGTCAACACAAGATCACTTCTTCCTAAATTGGCAGAGATTAGGATTCTAGCTAACAAAATTAGGGCGGCAGCTATAACCATCTCTGAATCCTGGTTGGATGATACGGTGACTGACGACGAGGTCAAAATAGAAGGTTAAAATATAAAACACTTAGATAGGACCAGAAAGGGTGGTGGAGTATGTGCCTACATTAGAAATGACTTAGCTTGCAACCCAAGACCTGATTTAAATAACAATAAACTGGAGATAAAATGGTTTGAAGAGCTGCTTCCCAAGACCAAACCCATCTTAGTAGGAACTAGTTACCGCCCTCCCACCCAGGACCAGTTCTTAGAAGACTTTTTCCAGAGTATTGTCCGGACTTGAAAACAACTGCGAGACAATAATACTGGGCGACTTCAATATCTGTTTTCAGCAGCAAAATAACGGGCTATGCAAAAGGTATAAGCAAATTCTAGGTTTAAATAGTTACACTCAACTAATTAATACACCAACCCGGATCACACAGTTCTCAGCCACCCTAATTGACCACATACTTTGTAACAGCGCTGAGAACATTAGTCAGTCAGGCGTCATTACCACAGGTCTTAGTGATCATTTCATCATTTACTGCACCAGGAAAATCACTAGGGATAGGATAGGCCTGCACAGGACAATAAAAATGAGGTCAACTAGAAACTACAGTAAAGAAACACTGGTAAATAGGCTACACAATTGTGACTGGACAGAGATAACAAGTTGCACGGACGTAAATGATGCCTGGGAAAAATTCAAAACAATGTTCACTACCATCCTTGATAATATTGCACCAGTTAAAGAGGTTAGGATTAAACGAAGAACTGAACCCTGGATGAATACTGAGATATTAGATAATATGAAATTCAGAGACCAGCTGCTAAAAAGATTTAAAGCAAACAGACAGGATATTGCAGCACTAAATGAATTCCAAAGGGTGAGGAACAGAGTACAGAGACGTATAAAAGGAGCAAAGGCAAAGCACTATTGCTCAAAAACTGAAGAGTATAAGCATAACCCCAGAAAGCTCTGGCAACAACTAAAACAGTTGGGGTATAGCCATAAGCCAGTAGATAGGTCTAACACAGTACTCACTATCGATAATGAGGTATGCCACGAAACATCTAAGGTGGCAAATTGCGTTAATTCCTACTACACATCTGTTGCATCAACAGTAGTAAGTTAACTACCAGCTGCATCAAATACCTTTAACACAGACTCTGATAAGTTTCAAACATACCATACCAATAAAGGGGTAACCCCAAACAGTTGTCAACTAGTAAGTGTATATCATGACTTTATTCAAAAATAACTAAGCAGGTTAAACCCAACTAAGAGCACAGCCCTGATAACATCCCGTCTAAGTTCCTAAAAGATGGTGCTTCTAAACTGTCAATCCCTATTGCTCACATAATAAATCTATCAATCACCACTAATACCGTACCGGAGGGGTTCAAGGAGGCCAGAGTTACACCTATCTTCAAGAAAAATAGTAGGTCTGATGTCAGCAACTATAGGCCTGCTAGTATACTCAGTATAATATCCAAAATTCTAGAGAGGGCGGTGTACTCTCAAGTAGTTAAGTACCTTAATGACAACAACATTCTCCATAGCTATCAATCGGGCTTTAGAAGATCTTACTCAACCGACACCTCCCTAATTAATCTGATGAATTACTTGAGAACTGAAATGTCAAAGGGGAACCTCATAGGTATGGTAACCTTAGACCTGCAAAAGGCCTTCGATTCTGTCAACCACAATATATTAAGTAAGAAACTTCAAGCTATCGGTATAGGTTCTGTAGACTGGTTAAAGTCCTACCTTAGCAACAGGAGACAAACTGTCAAAATCAACAAAACGGAATCAGAACCCCTGCCGATAACATGTGGAGTTCCCCAAGGTAGTATTCTGGGTCCCTTATTATTCTTATGTTATGTCAATGACATGCCTATCAGTGTCAAGTGCAAACTCCTACTGTATGCAGATGACAGTGCCCTGTTAGTGTCAGGTAAAGACCCACAAGATATAGCTAATGTTTTAACACTGGAACTGGAGTCCTGCAGCAAATGGTTAGTAGACAACAAACCATCATTACACCTCGGGAAAACTGAAGCCATTCTCTTTGGCACGAAACATAAACTGAGAAGGGTAAATAATTTTAATGTCCAGTGTAATGGGGAGCCCATCACTTTGGTTTCATCAGTAAAATATCTGGGAATCCCCTTTGACCCATGCATGTCAGGAGAATTGATAGGGAACAGTGTAGTAAAGAAAGCGAATGCCAGACTGAAGTTCCTGTATAGACAGGCACAGTGTCTACCTACTGAGGCTCGCAGGACCCTATGTCTAACCCTTATACAATGCCATATGGATTACACTTGCTCTTCATGGTACTCTGTCTTGACAAAAAACTGAAAGATAGACTGCAAATCACCCAGAACAAAATCGTAAGATTCATGCTGGGGCTGGGTCCAAGAGAACATGTAGGCCAGGATGAATTACAGCAGTTGGATATGCTGAATGTTGAAGACAGAGTAAAACAACTGAAGCTAAATCATGTTTATAAAATTGCTCACAAACAGTGTCCAGAACATCTTGCTGTCAATTTTGTCAAGGTTGGGAACCAAAGCAATCATAGTACTAGGGGGAGAGAGCACAACTTTGTAGTACCCACAGTCAGTGGCCAGGCTTCAAACACCTTTTATTGTACAGCAATAAAGGAATGGAACAGACTACCCGCACATGTCAAAGCCAGTCATAGCATGAACCAGTTCAAGAAGACTGCCAAAAGGTGTCTGTTGACTGTAGCTACAGAAAGGGAGGGGAATGATTTTCTATTTTTTAGCTAACATACGTGTAAATTTTACCTTATTCCTAGTAATGACCCTCGTATTGTAGATAGTCTTAATGACCCTCGTGTAGTAGATAGTCTTTATAGTATGATAATAAGATGTTATCTTCATTATAGAATAATAAGAAAATATTATAACCTTTATATTATAATAATAAGGTAAAAGGACCCCAATGGAAATAAGTCACTCTGTCTGGCTTTTTTGGGTTATCCCAGGATCTCTACACATATGCTGCTATGTATGATAATTCTATATAACTGTATTTGTGTATACCTGAATAAACTTACTTACTTACTTAAGCACTGGTTTAGTAATAGAGTTGTGGATGAGTGGAACAAACTCCCGAGTACCGTCATACAAGCTAAGACGTTGTGTAGTTTTAAAAATAGGTTAAATACATGAGTGGGTGTGGGTGGGTGTGAGTTGAACCTGACTAGCTTGTACTACTAGGTCAGTTGACGTGTTCCTAACTTAGTGAATGTGACCTGACCTGACTACCTTAAGGCATTGGGTTAAGCCGGTGGGTGAATTGGATCTGCCTCGCATGGGCCAGTAGACCCGTTGCAGTGTTCCTTCTTTCTTGTGTTCATATGTTCTTATGGATGGATGGATGGATGAATGGATGAATGAATGAATGAATGAATGAAGGAATGACTGACTGACTGACTGAATGAATGAATGAATGAATGAATGGATGGATGGATGAATAAATGAGTTCGCGATTTTTTTGAATGAATGGATGAATGAATGAATGAATGAATGAATATGTGCATATGAGAGTGCAGAAGGATTACTGAGGATGAGTAAAGGATACTAGACACGAGTGAGACGCGTCTCAGCGTGTTCGTCACTGCTGGAGTTGCGTCACTCTTGGGTGTGTGTAGTAATGTTAGCTGGGCAACTGAGAAGTGCTATATTAAGACGTGGCTGGGAAGGGTAAGAGAGGGGAGAGTTATATCAGGACATAGTTGGAGAGGGGAGGGAGAGGGCTAACAAACTAGTTAGCCTTTTCGCTACGTGTTGCTCAAAGTGGTTGAGAGGGTTGGGTGAAATATCGCCTCTCTGTAATATCTGCAAGATTTTCTTGACCCCTTTCCGTGAAGTATTTCACTAATTACGCCAGTCTACCTGTGGCGCTCTAATTGTTTGAGATTTTAAGCAGGAGGATGAGGGTTTAAGCAGGTGTATGAAGGTTACAGCAGGTGCATGAGGATTTATGAGTTTAAACAGGTGTATGAAGGTTTAAGCAAGTGCTTGATGACTTAAGCAAGTGCAAGAAGGTTTAAGGAGGTGTGTGAAGATTTGAGCAGCTGTATGAGGATTTAAGCAGGTGTATGAATGTTTAAGATGTAGCTGTAGGAGTATATTTAAGGTCTCGTGCATGTAAAGTAGAGAAATCCAATTAGGAAAATACTTCGGTGAGGGCAGGTGCCACGAAGAACACACATACCTCCAATCACAAGTGGAGTCTCTGGAGGCTGAGTTGAGAGAGACCTATGTCCTGTGTATACATAGTAGCAGCAGCCAGAGTTGAGGAGGACCACTGACCAGGATATA
>NC_091293.1:5010638-5015638 GCF_038502225.1 Cherax quadricarinatus
TATAGAACCAGACAGACGGGTAGATACACATTTACACATAAGTTAAATATATATGCTGTTTCAATGACATATATGACGTAAATACTGTAGAATAACAATACATTAAGATCGAGGTCCAAAAGCTGGTGCCAACTCCGGTAGACTCAGCTAAGATGGGGGCATTATGAAAGACATCATCACATAATGGGATGTCAAAAATTAGTGACATCACTTATGCATTAGCAGCCTGATAAACGTCACACTGGACACATATTCTCAACAAACACCAGTTGTCTTGGCCGCTAATGAAGCACTTAAAAGAGAACTGTCTCTCTCTTCTTGCCTCTTCTACGTCTCGAAAACAAGGAGAGACGTCTCGTGTACATGGAGAGAGACGCCTGGAGCATAGCAGCGAGGGTGAGAGAGAAATCAAACGTATAGTCCCAAGTATTCATGCTACCCTCCATAAATTATTTAATAAATTGTAGTGAACCGAATTTGGAATAAGTTATGAGGTGGGTGGGTGGGCGGTGTTTGCTCCCACATGAAAGCCAAATACTCACCGAGGAGAAGGGATAGATCAGAGAGACAGATAGACAGACAGACAGACAGACAGAGATTTTCAGGTTTCCGTAAGCATGGAAATGCTCTCTCATTTGTGTTCCTTCCTTCGGACAGGTCATGTGATATTTCTCAATGATATATATATATATATATATATATATATATATATATATATATATATATATATATATATATATATATATATATATATATATATATATATATAGATATATATATATATATATATATATATATATATATATATATATATATATATATATATAGATATAGATATAAATAAATATAGATACATATACATATATATATATATATATATATATATATATATATATATATATATATATAAATATAAATAGATATAGATATATATATATATATTGACGTCACTTATGATAACCTTCTGTTGGCATTCAAATCCACTGCTAGCAGTACACTATCCCACATCCCTAAAGCAGCTGCCCATATGCAGCAGGGAAATTCACAGACCTTCTTAAGCGGGTGAATGGAGGTTCCACCAACTTGAAGGCCCGAGGCACCATCCAAGCATGGCGCAACCTTCTCTTTGTTCGGCAATGTCTGTCTTGCAGTTCCTGAAAGACGAGGCAAACTGCTAACCACGTCAGTTATCAAGGCAGTGCGCAACTACCAAAGAACGGATAACTGTGTCCCTCTGCCCCATCATCGCAGGAATCAAAGAGGCAGACCCAAGAAAAGTCCTACTGAGAACGAGAAAATTTGCGCACAGGTTAGCAAAAAAATTGAGGAAGGTAACACAGTGGGAGCAATAAGAATAATTACAAGTGACGACACTGTAGCCCCCAAGGATGAGACCACGGCCCAAGCACTAAGAGACAAGCACCCAACCAGGGACACCACAGCCATCAACGACAACCCTGAGGAAGACCCTATCACTGAACAATTAATTTTGCCAGAATCGGAAGTCTATAAGGCGATCGTGTCATTTCCAGCAGGATCTGCAGGAGGTTACACTGAATTCGACCTCAGCACCTCAAAGAGATGGTAAATCCAGTACTCGGTGAATCTGCATCAATTCTTCTCACCGAGTTAACAACTTTCGTCAACAATTGCCTGGCTGGGCGAATCCGAGAAGAAATTAAACCTTTTCTTTTTTTTTGGAGCCTCACTATGTGCTTTGAAGAAGAGGGATGGGGGAATCAGACCCATTGCAGTTGGAAACACTCTTCGCCGTCTCGTTGTCAAAGCAGCAGTGAGAAATTATTCGCCTAGAAGCTGCCACTTTACTCCAGCCACACCAACTGGGCTTTGGGGTCTCTCAAGGAGGCAGTGAAGCTGCAGCTCATGTGGCAAGGGCCTACATCAGGGACCTACCAGAAGACAAGGCCATAGTCAAACTTGATTTTAGAAATGCCTTTAATATGGTGAAGAGAGATGCTGCTTTTGCCAGCTGTTCGGGTTCGGTTCCCCAGTCTCTTTCCCTTCATTTCAGCCGGCTACAGCAAACCCTCAATTCTTTTGTTTGGAGAACATGAAATTCAATCATCAGAGGGTGTTCAGCAGGGTGACCCTAACTTCTCCACTTCTCTTCTGCATTAGTAAGAGAACTAACTTCCAGCCTACGCAGTGAGCTCAATATATGGTACCTGGATGACGGCACTCTGGCAGGTACTGAAGAGTCCTCGGGGACCTACAACTGGTGAAAACACAGGAGAAGGCTTGGGACTCATCCTCAATCCTCTAAGTGTGAAATCATCACAACGAACCAGGAAATAATCAATGCTGTGCGAAGAATCCTCCCGGAAATCTCAACTACAACTCCGTCCAACAGTACCCTCTTGGGGCACTGCTGGGTCACCAGGCCATCGATACTGTCCTCAGGACAAATTGAATGACCTTAGAGAATGGAGGAGAGAATAAGATCTTGATGCCCATGATGCTCTGTATCTCCTCACAAGGTGTCTTACTATGCCAAGACTCACTTACTTCTTGAGGTGTGCACCCTCTTTTGACAACCCAACACTCGATGAATATGACGCACACCTGAGATCAACTTTAAGAAGGCACTGAACCTGTCACTAGAGGATGAGCAATGGGATCAGGCAACCCTCCCAGTGCGACTGGGAGGTATAGGGTCGTAAAGCAACGCATGTTGCGTTACCTGCTTTTCTGTCTTCGTGTTTGGCTTCCAGTGCATTAGTCAAGAAGATAGTGCCCGAACGCTTGAGAGCTTGGTAGGAGCTCAAGACCCCAGGTTTACTGAAGCAGCAATTCGGTGGGACACCCTTACAGCTCCTCCAGTAGACCAGCTCCTCCCAAACAGCACAAACAGTCCCACTGGGACAAACCGATCATGGAAAAAATCGCCAACACAATGCTTCAGGAAAGAACAAAGCTCGTCTCCTGGCAGTGAAGGCACCACACTCAGGAGATTTCCTGTTAGCTGTTCCAAATTCCTCCCTGGGCACCCGTCTCGACCCACAGGCCATTCGGATTGGTGTTGCTCTTCGCCTAGCCGCCCCCATCCTCACCGAACATAGGTGTATTTTCGGCAGGGCGACAGGTGATCAATTCGGACTTCATGGTCTCGTGTGTCACACAGCAGAAGGGAAGTATGCCAGACATGAGGAGATCAATGACATAATAAAGAGAAGCTCGCCACAGCCCGTTGCCCAGCCCTCAACGGGAACCCCAAGTACAGAGGTCTGATGGAAGTCAAAAGCGTCCTGATGGAGCCACTATGCTACCTCTGGAAGGATGGAAAGCAGATTGCCTGGGACTACACCTGTGTGCCACATTGGCAGACACCTACTTGCCATACTCTGTTGTGGAAGGGGGTGGAGCTGCCAGCCACAGGGAGACCCAGAAGATCCGAAAATATGAAGACCTTCCCCCTTGCTATAACTTCATTCCAATAGGGTCGGAGACCCTTGGAGCATAGGGGCAAGTGTGTCTGTAAAGTTCCTCAAAGAGCTGGGTGAAAAGCTCATCACAGAAACCAAGGACCACAGGGCGACCAGCTTCCTCTTTCAGAGACTCAGTGTTGCGATCCAGAGAGGAAATGCCTGCAGCATTCTGGGCACAGGCCCACCGCCGGGGAGCTGGACGAAGTATTCGAGATGTAGCCTCTGAGTTACCTATGTTGTTTTACTTTGTATCATATTTTTGTGAATGTTTCTGTCAATGTATTTTGTCTTTAAATAAAATATATATACATAATATAGGGGTGGTAGGAGAAAATTCTAAACAGCTTCAGGGAGAATCTTGAGTTTTCCTGAAGCAAGTTTATTCTTTTCTCTGAGGATGAGGGTCCCCTATGACAGTTCTAGAGGTGGTACTCTCCTATATTTTATATATATATATATATATATATATATATATATATATATATATATATATATATATATATATATATATATATATATATATATATATATACAAATATATATATATATATATATATATATATATATATATATATATATATATATATATATATATATATATATATATATATATATATATATATATATATATATATATATATATATATATATATATATATATATATATATATATATATATATATATATATATATATATATATATATATATTTATTTATATATATATATTATATACAAAACAACCACTTAACCTCCCTGGCACTGGGCACTCGTTGTGCCTGGGGTACTGAATGTTTTCCCTCAGTCTCAGCAAGGCGTCCCTCGGAACGAATTTCCAACGATTACTTACTCATTTCTTCAACTTTGCAAGCTCTTGATGTGTTGACTTCAACACGAGAGGCCTAGAGCTATCATTCAACTTTATCTGTGGTTGTTTTGCATCCTGTGTCACTTGTCTGCTATTCTTGCATATATATACTGCAGAATACATAAAACTTACGATTTTGGCTTAAATAGTAACGCCCGTCTTGCCGGATAAGGCACGTGAAAATTTGTGCATGCAATAATTTCGCAAAAATCATTTTAAACAACAGAAAAAATATATTTCATTGTGTTTATTTATTATTAAATTATTGTAAACTTATCTAATTTTTTTTTTGTTGGATTAGGCTAAATTAAATTGCGCTTGTTATAATAACGTTAGGTAAGTTTTCTAAGGTACTTTTGGTACAAAATTATTAATTTTTACATCAACATAAAGGAAAGGAAAAAAATATATCCTTAAGCGTATGAGAGAAAATTTTAGAAAAGACTTAATTTTAAACGTGTTCTTGCTAATAGTATTATTATTATTTTAGTTTGGCCGCTTAACACACATTTCAACTTATTATGCCAGCAGACACGGGTCTGACAGAGTAGACAGCAGCAGAGTTGTGCATCAACTCGTCAGTCACTCGCAGTTCAGCTCCTTCAATTCTCTCATTTGCATATTTTAATTAACAACTTTACCAAAGCTGCATGTCCTACTTTTTTTTCCCTAACTCTATATCAAAGAG
>NC_091293.1:5023138-5113138 GCF_038502225.1 Cherax quadricarinatus
CTCATGACCTCCTTCTGCGCCTCTCTTCTGACCTCTCCTTCTCTATGACCTCTCGCTTCTATGACCTCTCGCTTCTATGTCCTCTCGCTTCTATGTCCTCTCGCTTCTATGTCCTCTCGCTTCTATGTCCTCTCGCTTCTATGTCCTCTCGCTTCTATGTCCTCTCGCTTCTATGACCTCCTCTCGCTTCTATGTCCTCTCGCTTCTATGACCTCTCGCTTCGCTATGTCCTCTCGCTTCTATGACCTCTCGCTTCTATGTCCTCTCGCTTCTATGTCCTCTCGCTTCTATGACCTCTCGCTTCTATGTCCTCTCGCTTCTATGTCCTCTCGCTTCTATGTCCTCTCGCTTCTATGACCTCTCGCTTCTATGACCTCTCGTTTCTATGTCCTCTCACTTCTATGACCTCTCGCTTCTATGTCCTCTCGCTTCTATGTCCTCTCGCTTCTATGACCTCTCGCTTCTATGACCTCTCGCTTCTATGTCTTCTCGCTTCTATGACCTCTCCCTTCTATGTCCTCTCGCTTCTATGTCCTCTCGCTTCTATGTCCTCTCGCTTCTATGACCTCTCGCTTCTATGTCCTCTCGCTTCTATGTCCTCTCTATGACTTCTATGTCCTCTCGCTTCTATGACCTCTCGCTTCTATGTCCTCTCGCTTCTATGTTCTCTCGCTTCTATGACCTCTAGCTTCTATGACCTCTCGCTTCTATGACCTCTCGCTTCTATGTCCTCTCGCTTCTATGTCCTCTCGCTTCTATGTCCTCTCGCTTCTATGACCTCTCGCTTCTATGTCCTCTCGCTTCTATGACCTCTCGCTTCTATGACCTCTCGCTTCTATGTCCTCTCGCTTCTATGACCTCTCGCTTCTATGACCTCTCGCTTCTATGACCTCTCGCTTCTATGTCCTCTCGCTTCTACCTCTCGCTTCTATGACCTGTCGCTTCTATGTCCTCTCGCTTCTATGTCCTCTCGCTTCTATGACCTCTCGCTTCTATGTCCTCTCGCTTCTATGACCTCTCGCTTCTATGACCTCTCGCTTCTATGACCTCTCGCTTCTATGTCCTCTCGCTTCTATGACCTCTCGCTTCTATGTCCTCTCGCTTCTATGTCCTCTCACCTCTCGCTTCTATGACCTCTCGCTTCTATGACCTCTCGCTTCACCTCTCGCTTCTATGTCCTCTCGCTTCTATGTCCTCTCGCTTCTATGACCTCTCGCTTATATGTCCTCTCGCTTCTATGTCCTCTCGCTTCTATGACCTCTCGCTTCTATGTCCTCTCGCTTCTATGACCTCTCGCTTCTATGACCTCTCGCTTCTATGACCTCTTCTATGTCCTCTCGCTTCTATGACCTCTCGCTTCTATGTCCTCTCTCTTCTATGACCTCTCGCTTCTATGTCCTCTCGCTTCTATGACCTCTCGCTTCTATGACCTCTAGCTTCTATGTCCTCTCGCTTATATGACCTCCTCTCGACCTCTCGCTTCTATGACCTCTCGCTTCTATGACCTCTCGCTTCTATGACCTCTCGCTTCTATGTCCTCTCGCTTCTATGACCTCTCGCTTCTATGTCCTCTCGCTTCTATGTCCTCTCGCTTCTATGACCTCTCGCTTCTATGACCTCTCGCTTCTATGTCCTCTCGCTTCTATGACCTCTCGCTTCTATGACCTCTCGCTTCTATGACCTCTCGCTTCTATGACCTCTCGCTTCTATGTCCTCTCGCTTCTATGACCTCTCGCTTCTATGTCCTCTCGCTTCTATGACCTCTCGCTCTCTCGCTTCTATGACCTCTCGCTTCTATGACCTCTCGCTTCTATGACCTCTCGCTTCTATGACCTCTCGCTTCTATGTCCTCTCGCTTCTATGACCTCTCGCTTCTATGTCCTCTCGCTTCTATGACCTCTCGCTTCTATGTCCTCTCGCTTCTATGACCTCTCGCTTCTATGTCCTCTCGCTTCTATGACCTCTCGCTTCTATGACCTCTCGCTTCTATGTCCTCTCGCTTCTATGTCCTCTCGCTTCTATGTCCTCTCGCTTCTATGTCCTCTCGCTTCTATGTCCTCTCGCTTCTATGTCCTCTCGCTTCTATGTCCTCTCGCTTCTATGACCTCTCGCTTCTATGACCTCTCGCTTCTATGACCTCTCGCTTCTATGACCTCTCGCTTCTATGACCTCTCGCTTCTATGACCTCTCGCTTCTATGACCTCTCGCTTTTATGACCTCTCGCTTCTATGTCCTCTCGCTTCTATGACCTCTCGCTTCTATGTCCTCTCGCTTCTATGACCTCTCGCTTCTATGTCCTCTCGCTTCTATGACCTCTCGCTTCTATGTCCTCTCGCTTCTATGTCCTCTCGCTTCTATGACCTCTCGCTTCTATGTCCTCTCGCTTCTATGTCCTCTCGCTTCTATGACCTCTCGCTTCTATGACCTCTCGCTTCTATGACCTCTCGCTTCTATGACCTCTCGCTTCTATGTCCTCTCGCTTCTATGACCTCTCGCTTCTATGTCCTCTCGCTTCTATGACCTCTCGCTTCTATGTCCTCTCGCTTCTATGACCTCTCGCTTCTATGACCTCTCGCTTCTATGACCTCTCGCTTCTATGACCTCTAGCTTCTATGACCTCTCGCTTCTATGTCCTCTCGCTTCTATGACCTCTCGCTTCTGTGACCTCTCGCTTATATGTCCTCTCGCTTCTATGTCCTCTCGCTTCTATGACCTCTCGCTTCTATGTCCTCTCGCTTCTATGACCTCTCGCTTCTATGACCTCTCGCTTCTATGACCTCTCGCTTCTATGACCTCTTGCTTCTATGACCTCTCGCTTCTATGTCCTCTCGCTTCTATGACCTCTCGCTTTTATGTCCTCTCGCTTCTATGACCTCTCGCTTCTATGACCTCTCGCTTCTATGACCTCTCGCTTCTATGTCCTCTCGCTTCTATGACCTCTCGCTTTTATGTCCTCTCGCTTCTATGACCTCTCGCTTCTATGACCTCTCGCTTCTATGTCCTCTCGCTTCTATGTCCTCTCGCTTCTATGTCCTCTCGCTTTTATGTCCTCTCGCTTCTATGTCCTCTCGCTTCTATGTCCTCTCGCTTCTATGTCCTCTCGCTTCTATGTCCTCTCGCTTCTATGACCTCTCGCTTTTATGTCCTCTCGCTTCTATGTCCTCTCGCTTCTATGACCTCTCGCTTCTACGTCCTCTCGCTTCTATGACCTCTCGCTTCTATGACCTCTCGCTTCTATGTCCTCTCGCTTCTATGTCCTCTCGCTTCTATGACCTCTCGCTTCTATGACCTCTCGCTTCTATGTCCCCTCGCTTCTATGACCTCTCGCTTTTATGTCCTCTCGCTTCTATGACCTCTAGCTTCTATGACCTCTCGATTCTATGTCCTCTCGCTTCTATGACCTCTCGCTTCTATGACCTCTCGCTTCTATGTCCTCTCGCTTCTATGACCTCTCGCTTCTATGACCTCTCGCTTCTATGACCACTCGCTTCTATGTCCTCTCGCTTCTATGTCCTCTCACTTCTATGACCTCTCGCTTCTATGACCTCTCGTTTCTATGTCCTCTCGCTTCTATGTTCTCTCGCTTCTATGTCCTCTCGCTTCTATGACCTCTCACTTCTATGACCTCTCGCTTCTATGTCCTCTCGCTTCTATGACCTCTCGCTTCTATGACCTCTCGCTTCTATGTCTTCTCGCTTCTATGACCTCTCGCTTCTATGTCCTCTCGCTTCTATGTCCTCTCACTTCTATGACCTCTCGCTTCTATGACCTCTCGCTTCTATGTCCTCTCGCTTCTATGACCTCTCGCTTCTATGACCTCTCGCTTTTATGTCCTCTCACTTCTATGACCTCTCGCTTCTATGACCTCTCGCTTCTATGTCCTCTCGCTTCTATGACCTCTCGCTTCTATGACCTCTCGCTTCTATGACCTCTCGCTTCTATGTCCTCTCGCTTCTATGACCTCTCGCTTTTATGTCCTCTCGCTTCTATGACCTCTCGCTTCTATGACCTCTCGCTTCTATGTCCTCTCGCTTCTATGACCTCTCGCTTCTATGACCTCTCGCTTCTATGTCCTCTCGCTTCTATGACCTCTCTCTTCTATGACCTCTCGCTTCTATGACCTCTCGCTTCTATGTCCTCTCGCTTCTATGTCCTCTCACTTCTATGACCTCTCGCTTCTATGACCTCTCGCTTCTATGTCCTCTCGCTTCTATGACCTCTCGCTTCTATGACCTCTCGCTTTTATGACCTCTCGCTTCTATGACCTCTCGCTTTTATGACCTCTCGCTTCTATGTCCTCTCGCTTCTATGACCTCTCGCTTCTATGTCCTCTCGCTTCTATGACCTCTCGCTTCTATGTCCTCTCGCTTCTATGACCTCTCGCTTCTATGTCCTCTCGCTTCTATGTCCTCTCGCTTCTATGACCTCTCGCTTCTATGTCCTCTCGCTTCTATGTCCTCTCGCTTCTATGACCTCTCGCTTCTATGACCTCTCGCTTCTATGACCTCTCGCTTCTATGACCTCTCGCTTCTATGTCCTCTCGCTTCTATGACCTCTCGCTTCTATGTCCTCTCGCTTCTATGACCTCTCGCTTCTATGTCCTCTCGCTTCTATGACCTCTCGCTTCTATGACCTCTCGCTTCTATGACCTCTCGCTTCTATGACCTCTGGCTTCTATGACCTCTCGCTTCTATGTCCTCTCGCTTCTATGACCTCTCGCTTCTATGACCTCTCGCTTCTATGTCCTCTCGCTTCTATGTCCTCTCGCTTCTATGACCTCTCGCTTCTATGTCCTCTCGCTTCTATGACCTCTCGCTTCTATGACCTCTCGCTTCTATGACCTCTCGCTTCTATGACCTCTTGCTTCTATGACCTCTCGCTTCTATGTCCTCTCGCTTCTATGACCTCTCCCTTTTATGTCCTCTCGCTTCTATGACCTCTCGCTTCTATGACCTCTCGCTTCTATGACCTCTCGCTTCTATGTCCTCTCGCTTCTATGACCTCTCGCTTTTATGTCCTCTCGCTTCTATGACCTCTCGCTTCTATGACCTCTCGCTTCTATGTCCTCTCGCTTCTATGTCCTCTCGCTTCTATGTCCTCTCGCTTCTATGACCTCTCGCTTTTATGTCCTCTCGCTTCTATGTCCTCTCGCTTCTATGACCTCTCGCTTCTATGTCCTCTCGCTTCTATGACCTCTCGCTTCTATGACCTCTCGCTTCTATGTCCTCTCGCTTCTATGTCCTCTCGCTTCTATGATCTCTCGCTTCTATGACCTCTCGCTTCTATGTCCTCTCGCTTCTATGACCTCTCGCTTTTATGTCCTCTCGCTTCTATGTCCTCTCGCTTCTATGACCTCTCGCTTCTATGACCTCTCGCTTCTATGACCTCTCGCTTCTATGACCTCTCGCTTCTATGACCTCTCGCTTCTATGACCTCTCGCTTCTATGACCTCTCGCTTTTATGACCTCTCGCTTCTATGTCCTCTCGCTTCTATGACCTCTCGCTTCTATGTCCTCTCGCTTCTATGACCTCTCGCTTCTATGTCCTCTCGCTTCTATGACCTCTCGCTTCTATGTCCTCTCGCTTCTATGTCCTCTCGCTTCTATGACCTCTCGCTTCTATGTCCTCTCGCTTCTATGTCCTCTCGCTTCTATGACCTCTCGCTTCTATGACCTCTCGCTTCTATGACCTCTCGCTTCTATGACCTCTCGCTTCTATGTCCTCTCGCTTCTATGACCTCTCGCTTCTATATCCTCTCGCTTCTATGACCTCTCGCTTCTGTGACCTCTCGCTTATATGTCCTCTCGCTTCTATGTCCTCTCGCTTCTATGACCTCTGGCTTCTATGTCCTCTCGCTTCTATGACCTCTCGCTTCTATGACCTCTCGCTTCTATGACCTCTCGCTTCTATGACCTCTTGCTTCTATGACCTCTCGCTTCTATGTCCTCTCGCTTCTATGACCTCTCGCTTTTATGTCCTCTCGCTTCTATGACCTCTCGCTTCTATGACCTCTCGCTTCTATGACCTCTCGCTTCTATGTCCTCTCGCTTCTATGACCTCTCGCTTTTATGTCCTCTCGCTTCTATGACCTCTCGCTTCTATGACCTCTCGCTTCTATGTCCTCTCGCTTCTATGTCCTCTCGCTTCTATGTCCTCTCGCTTTTATGTCCTCTCGCTTCTATGTCCTCTCGCTTCTATGTCCTCTCGCTTCTATGTCCTCTCGCTTCTATGTCCTCTCGCTTCTATGACCTCTCGCTTTTATGTCCTCTCGCTTCTATGTCCTCTCGCTTCTATGACCTCTCGCTTCTACGTCCTCTCGCTTCTATGACCTCTCGCTTCTATGACCTCTCGCTTCTATGTCCTCTCGCTTCTATGTCCTCTCGCTTCTATGACCTCTCGCTTCTATGACCTCTCGCTTCTATGTCCTCTCGCTTCTATGACCTCTCGCTTTTATGTCCTCTCGCTTCTATGACCTCTCGCTTCTATGACCTCTCGCTTCTATGTCCTCTCGCTTCTATGACCTCTCGCTTCTATGACCTCTCGCTTCTATGTCCTCTCGCTTCTATGACCTCTCGCTTCTATGACCTCTCGCTTCTATGACCTCTCGCTTCTATGTCCTCTCGCTTCTATGTCCTCTCACTTCTATGACCTCTCGCTTCTATGACCTCTCGTTTCTATGTCCTCTCGTTTCTATGTTCTCTCGCTTCTATGTCCTCTCGCTTCTATGACCTCTCACTTCTATGACCTCTCGCTTCTATGTCCTCTCGCTTCTATGACCTCTCGCTTCTATGACCTCTCGCTTCTATGTCTTCTCGCTTCTATGACCTCTCGCTTCTATGTCCTCTCGCTTCTATGTCCTCTCACTTCTATGACCTCTCGCTTCTATGACCTCTCGCTTCTATGTCCTCTCGCTTCTATGACCTCTCGCTTCTATGACCTCTCGCTTTTATGTCCTCTCACTTCTATGACCTCTCGCTTCTATGACCTCTCGCTTCTATGTCCTCTCGCTTCTATGACCTCTCGCTTCTATGACCTCTCGCTTCTATGACCTCTCGCTTCTATGTCCTCTCGCTTCTATGACCTCTCGCTTTTATGTCCTCTCGCTTCTATGACCTCTCGCTTCTATGACCTCTCGCTTCTATGTCCTCTCGCTTCTATGACCTCTCGCTTCTATGACCTCTCGCTTCTATGTCCTCTCGCTTCTATGACCTCTCGCTTCTATGACCTCTCGCTTCTATGACCTCTCGCTTCTATGTCCTCTCGCTTCTATGTCCTCTCACTTCTATGACCTCTCGCTTCTATGACCTCTCGCTTCTATGTCCTCTCGCTTCTATGACCTCTCGCTTCTATGACCTCTCGCTTTTATGACCTCTCGCTTCAATGACCTCTCGCTTTTATGACCTCTCGCTTCTATGTCCTCTCGCTTCTATGACCTCTCGCTTCTATGTCCTCTCGCTTCTATGACCTCTCGCTTCTATGTCCTCTCGCTTCTATGACCTCTCGCTTCTATGTCCTCTCGCTTCTATGTCCTCTCGCTTCTATGACCTCTCGCTTCTATGTCCTCTCGCTTCTATGTCCTCTCGCTTCTATGACCTCTCGCTTCTATGACCTCTCGCTTCTATGACCTCTCGCTTCTATGACCTCTCGCTTCTATGTCCTCTCGCTTCTATGACCTCTCGCTTCTATGTCCTCTCGCTTCTATGACCTCTCGCTTCTATGTCCTCTCGCTTCTATGACCTCTCGCTTCTATGACCTCTCGCTTCTATGACCTCTCGCTTCTATGACCTCTGGCTTCTATGACCTCTCGCTTCTATGTCCTCTCGCTTCTATGACCTCTCGCTTCTATGACCTCTCGCTTCTATGTCCTCTCGCTTCTATGTCCTCTCGCTTCTATGACCTCTCGCTTCTATGTCCTCTCGCTTCTATGACCTCTCGCTTCTATGACCTCTCGCTTCTATGACCTCTCGCTTCTATGACCTCTTGCTTCTATGACCTCTCGCTTCTATGTCCTCTCGCTTCTATGACCTCTCGCTTTTATGTCCTCTCGCTTCTATGACCTCTCGCTTCTATGACCTCTCGCTTCTATGACCTCTCGCTTCTATGTCCTCTCGCTTCTATGACCTCTCGCTTTTATGTCCTCTCGCTTCTATGACCTCTCGCTTCTATGACCTCTCGCTTCTATGTCCTCTCGCTTCTATGTCCTCTCGCTTCTATGTCCTCTCGCTTTTATGTCCTCTCGCTTCTATGTCCTCTCGCTTCTATGTCCTCTCGCTTCTATGACCTCTCGCTTTTATGTCCACTCGCTTCTATGTCCTCTCGCTTCTATGACCTCTCGCTTCTATGTCCTCTCGCTTCTATGACCTCTCGCTTCTATGACCTCTCGCTTCTATGTCCTCTCGCTTCTATGTCCTCTCGCTTCTATGATCTCTCGCTTCTATGACCTCTCGCTTCTATGTCCTCTCGCTTCTATGACCTCTCGCTTTTATGTCCTCTCGCTTCTATGACCTCTCGCTTCTATGACCTCTCGCTTCTATGTCCTCTCGTTTCTATGACCTCTCGCTTCTATGACCTCTCGCTTCTATGTCCTCTCGCTTCTATGACCTCTCGCTTCTATGACCTCTCGCTTCTATGACCTCTCGCTTCTATGTCCTCTCGCTTCTATGTCCTCTCACTTCTATGACCTCTCGCTTCTATGACCTCTCGTTTCTATGTCCTCTCGCTTCTATGTTCTCTCGCTTCTATGTCCTCTCGCTTCTATGACCTCTCACTTCTATGACCTCTCGCTTCTATGTCCTCTCGCTTCTATGACCTCTCGCTTCTATGACCTCTCGCTTCTATGTCTTCTCGCTTCTATGACCTCTCGCTTCTATGTCCTCTCGCTTCTATGTCCTCTCACTTCTATGACCTCTCGCTTCTATGACCTCTCGCTTCTATGTCCTCTCGCTTCTATGACCTCTCGCTTCTATGACCTCTCGCTTCTATGTCCTCTCGCTTCTATGTCCTTTCGCTTCTATGTCCTCTCGCTTCTATGACCTCTCGCTTCTATGACCTCTCGCTTCTATGTCCTCTCGCTTCTATGTCCTCTCGCTTCTATGACCTCTCGCTTCTATGACCTCTCGCTTCTATGTCCTCTCGCTTCTATGACCTCTCGCTTCTATGACCTCTCGCTTCTATGACCTCTCGCTTCTATGTCCTCTCGTTTCTATGACCTCTCGCTTCTATGACCTCTCGCTTCTATGACCTCTCGCTTCTATGTCCTCTCGTTTCTATGACCTCTCGCTTCTATGACCTCTCGCTTCTATTACCTCTCGCTTCTATGTCCTCTCGTTTCTATGACCTGTCGCTTCTATGACCTCTCGCTTCTATGACCTCTCGCTTCTATGTCCTCTCGCTTCTATGACCTCTCGCTTCTATGACCTCTCGCTTCTATGACCTCTCGCTTCTATGACCTCTCGCTTCTATGTCCTCTCGTTTCTATGACCTCTCGCTTCTATGACCTCTCGCTTCTATGACCTCTCGCTTCTATGTCCTCTCGCTTCTATGTCCTCTCGCATCTATGACCTCTCACTTCTATGTCCTCTCTCTTCTATGTCCTCTCGCTTCTATGTCCTCTCGCTTCTATGTCCTCTCGCTTCTATGTCCTCTCGCTTCTATGACCTCTCGCTTCTATGACCTCTCGCTTCTATGACCTCTCGCTTCTATGTCCTTTCGCTTCTATGTCCTCTCGCTTCTATGTCCTCTCGCTTCTATGTCCTCTCGCTTCTATGACCTCTCGCTTCTATGACCTCTCGCTTCTATGTCCTCTCGCTTCTATGTCCTCTCGCTTCTATGTCCTCTCGCTTCTATGTCCTCTCGCTTCTATGTCCTCTCGCTTCTATGACCTCTCGCTTCTATGTCCTCTCGCTTCTATGACCTCTCGCTTCTATGACCTCTCGCTTCTATGTCCTCTCGCTTCTATGTCCTCTCGCTTCTATGTCCTCTCATTTAAAAAGTCTGTCCCTGCCGGCTCCATCTAGGCCTTTCAGTATGTTGTGTCAGTATGTTGTGTCAGTATGTTGTGTCAGTATGTTGTGTCAGTATGTTGTGTCAGTATGTTGTATCAGTATGTTGTGTCAGTATGTTGTGTCAGTATGTTGTGTCAGTATGTTGGGTCAGTATGTTGTATCAGTATGTTGTGTCAGTATGTTGTGTCAGTATGTTGTGTCAGTATGTTGTGTCAGTATGTTGTGTCAGTATGTTGTATCAGTATGTTGTGTCAGTATGTTGTGTCAGTATGTTGTGTCAGTATGTTGTATCAGTATGTTGTGTCAGTATGTTGTATCAGTATGTTGTGTCAGTATGTTGTGTCAGTATGTTGTGTCAGTATGTTGTGTCAGTATGTTGTGTCAATATGTTGTATCAGTATGTTGTGTCAGTATGTTGTGTCAGTATGTTGTGTCAGTATGTTGTGTCAGTATGTTGTATCAGTATGTTGTGTCAGTATGTTGTATCAGTATGTTGTGTCAGTATGTTGTGTCAGTATGTTGTGTCAGTATGTTGTGTCAGTATGTTGTGTCAGTATGTTGTATCAGTATGTTGTGTCAGTATGTTGTGTCAGTATGTTGTATCAGTATGTTGTGTCAGTATGTTGTGTCAGTATGTTGTATCAGTATGTTGTGTCAGTATGTTGTGTCAGTATGTTGTGTCACTATGTTGTGTCAGTATGTTGTATCAGTATGTTGTGTCAGTATGTTGTGTCAGTATGTTGTGTCAGTATGTTGTGTCAGTATGTTGTATCAGTATGTTGTGTCAGTATATTGTGTCAGTATGTTGTGTCAGTATGTTGTGTCAGTATGTTGTATCAGTATGTTGTGTCAGTATGTTGTGTCAGTATGTTGTGTCAGTATGTTGTGTCAGTATGTTGTATCAGTATGTTGTGTCAGTATGTTGTGTCAGTATGTTGTGTCAGTATGTTGTATCAGTATGTTGTGTCAGTATGTTGTGTCAGTATGTTGTATCAGTATGTTGTGTCAGTATGTTGTGTCAGTATGTTGTATCAGTATGTTGTGTCAGTATGTTGTATCAGTATGTTGTATCAGTATGTTGTATCAGTATGTTGTGTCAGTATGTTGTATCAGTATGTTGTATCAGTATGTTGTATCAGTATGTTGTATCAGTATGTTGTATCAGTATGTTGTATCAGTATGTTGTATCAGTATGTTGTGTCATTATGTTGTGTCAGTATGTTGTGTCAGTATGTTGTGTCAGTATGTTGTATCAGTATGTTGTGTCAGTATGTTGTGTCAATATGTTGTGTCAGTATGTTGTGTCAGTATGTTGTATCAGTATGTTGTGTCAGTATGTTGTGTCAGTATGTTGTGTCAGTATGTTGTGTCAGTATGTTGTATCAGTATGTTGTGTCAGTATGTTGTGTCAGTATGTTGTGTCAGTATGTTGTGTCAGTATGTTGTGTCAGTATGTTGTATCAGTATGTTGTGTCAGTATGTTGTGTCAGTATTTTGTGTAAGTATGTTGTATCAGTATGTTGTGTCAGTATGTTGTATCAGTATGTTGTGTCAGTATGTTGTGTCAGTATGTTATGTCAGTATGTTGTGTCAGTATGTTGTGTCAGTATGTTGTATCAGTATGTTGTGTCAGTATGTTGTGTCAGTATGTTGTGTCAGTATGTTGTGTCAGTATGTTGTATCAGTATGTTGTGTCAGTATGTTGTGTCAGTATGTTGTGTCAGTATGTTGTGTCAGTATGTTGTGTCAGTATGTTGTGTCAGTATGTTGTGTCAGTATGTTGTGTCAGTATGTTGTATCAGTATGTTGTGTCAGTATGTTGTGTCAGTATGTTGTATCAGTATGTTGTGTCAGTATGTTGTGTCAGTATGTTGTATCAGTATGTTGTGTCAGTATGTTGTGTCAGTATGTTGTGTCAGTATGTTGTGTCAGTATGTTGTATCAGTATGTTGTGTCAGTATGTTGTATCAGTATGTTGTATCAGTATGTTGTGTCAGTATGTTGTATCAGTATGTTGTATCAGTATGTTGTGTCAGTATGTTGTGTCAGTATGTTGTGTCAGTATGTTGTATCAGTATGTTGTGTCAGTATGTTGTGTCAGTATGTTGTGTCAGTATGTTGTGTCAGTATGTTGTATCAGTATGTTGTGTCAGTATGTTGTGTCAGTATGTTGTGTCAGTATGTTGTGTCAGTATGTTGTATCAGTATGTTGTGTCAGTATGTTGTATCAGTATGTTGTGTCAGTATGTTGTATCAGTATGTTGTGTCAGTATGTTGTGTCAGTATGTTGTATCAGTATGTTGTGTCAGTATGTTGTATCAGTATGTTGTATCAGTATGTTGTGTCAGTATGTTGTGTCAGTATGTTGTGTCAGTATGTTGTATGAGTATGTTGTATCAGTATGTTGTGTCAGTATGTTGTATCAGTATGTTGTATCAGTATGTTGTATCAGTATGTTGTATCAGTATGTTGTGTCAGTATGTTGTGTCAGTATGTTGTATCAGTATGTTGTGTCAGTATGTTGTGTCAGTATGTTGTGTCAGTATGTTGTGTCAGTATGTTGTATCAGTATGTTGTGTCAGTATGTTGTGTCAGTATGTTGTGTCAGTATGTTGTGTCAGTATGTTGTATCAGTATGTTGTGTCAGTATGTTGTGTCAGTATGTTGTGTCAGTATGTTGTGTCAGTATGTTGTGTGAGTATGTTGTATGTTCTAATCATATCTCTATCACGTAAGATTTCTTATAAATTTTATGATCAATATTTTGGTTGTCATTTTTTATCATTTATTTATTAAATGTTTTTATAACAGCAACAAAAAACCAGACATTCACACAGACTGGACACTGCTGCAGTGTCCAGCAGCAGTGTCTCCGGCGGTGATTAATCGCTTGGCAGTGTCCAGCAACTGATGTCCAGCGCCGGCGGTGTCGGCAGGTGTCAGCAGTAGTGTCCGGCGGCGGTGTCCAGCAGCAGTGTTCGGCAACGGTAATCGCTTCGGCGGTGTCCGGTAGTGTCGGCGGCGGTGTCCAGCGGCGGTGTTGCCAGCCAGCGGTGTTCGGCAGCGGTGTCGGCAGCCGGTGTCCGGCATTGGTGTCCAGCGGTAGTGTCGGGCAGCAATGTCGAGCCAGCCGGTGTCCAGCAGCGGTGTCCGGCAATCAGTCGGCAGCGGTGCCGGCGGTGATCGACTCCGGCGGCCGGTGGTCGGCGGCAATGTCCGCTGCGGTGTCGGCGGCCCGGTATCGGCGGCGGTGTCCAGCGGTGTCCTGCGGCGGTGTCCGCCGCAGCGGTGTCCAGCAGCGTTGTTCAACTGAGTGTCCATGGCCGGTACCATGAAGCGGTGTCAGGAGCAGTGTCTGGCACCAATGTTGCCAGCGGCGGTGTCCAGCGGCGGTGTCAGCGGCCGGTGTCCAGCGATGGTGTCCGGCAGTAGGATCCAGCAGTGGTGTCCGGCGGTAGTCGTGTCCGGCGGCAGAAGTGTCGGCGGCGGTGTCCGGCGGCGGTGTCAGCGGCTGATTGATCGGCAACGTGTCGGCGGCAGTGTCTGCCGGCGGTCAATCGGCAACGGTGTCCGGCGGCGGTGTTCGGCTGCGGTGTTCGGCAGCGGTGTCCAGCGGCGGTGTCCGGCGGCGGTGTCCGGCGGCGGTGTTGTCCAGCGGCGGTGTCCGGCGGCGGTGTCCGGCCGGCGGTGTCCGCCGGTGGTGATGTCCGGCGATGGTGTCCGGCGGTGTGTCCCGCGGCGGTGTCCGCGAAGCGGTGTCAGCGGCGGTGTCCAGCGGCAGAGTCCAGCGCTGATGTCCGGCGGCTGTCCGGCGTGGTGTCTGGCGGTGGTCGGCAGCGAAGTGTCCAGCAACGGTGTCCGGCCCGGCGGTCGGCAGCGGTGTCGGCAGCGGTGTCCGGCGGCGGTGTCCGGCGGCGGTGTCCGGCGGCGGTGTCGGCAGCGCGGTGTCCGGCAGCGGTGTCCGGCGGTGATGTCCAGCTGAAGTGTCCGGCAGCGGTGTCCGGCGACGGTGCTGACCCAGCGGTGTCCGGCGGCGGTGTCCGGCAGCCCGGTGTCCGGTAGGTGTCCATGTGGTGTCAACAACGGTGTCCGGGCGGTGTCGGTGGCGGTGTCCGGCAGCGGTCCGGTAGCAGTGTCCAGCAACGGTGTCGGCGACGATTGTCCAGAGCGGTGTCCGGTAGCGGTGTCCGGGAGCGGTGATCTGTCCGTCGGCGGCGATCCGGTAACGGTGTCCAGCAGCGGTGTCCAACAGCGGTGTCACCAACAGCAGTGTCCAGCTGGCTGTGTCCGAGTGGCGGTGTCAGCAGCGGTGTCTCGTAGCGGTGTCCAGCGGCGGTGTCAGCGGCAGTGTCCGGCAGCGTGGTGTCGGCGGCTGGTGTCCGACGGCGGTGTCTGGCACAGGTGTCCGGCGGCGGTGTCGGCGGCCGGTGTCGGCAATCCGGCAGCAGTGTCAGCAACCAATGTGTAGCAGCAGTGTCCAGCAACAGTGTGGACCATCAAACTGATCGTCAGGTTTTTCCTGATCTCTTCTCTGTGATGACTGTCTTGGCTAAATTGTTCGCAAACTTTGTCACTGGTGTTTTGTTGAGCAAAATATACTTGAAGATTGGGGAAACTCATCTTGACAGTCATCCTGCATCCTAGTAGATGATATGTTGTCAATGCTTCGTTTACAACGTTTCTGGCATCATGATTGTGATGACTACCCAAGATACCTGAGCAAGTGTTCAAGCGGTTTTATATATCACTCGTGCTCTCACCTCAGCATTTTGGCGATTTTCGTGAAAATGACGATCAATTAGTAACTTCCTAGTTTGTGGTCCGATGACGGTACCTTCCAACAGTCTGACGAAAGCTCTCTTTCGGACAGGCAAACTCTGCTCCTTTTTTCTCCTAAGCTTTGACGAGGTTTTTATTAAGTTCTAGCATGATTGTAAAGGTGCAAGTATATCCATTGGGTCGACTAATGGCCTGTGTTGAAGATTCTTGGTAAATCCACCTACCAGTTCCAGTAACAAAACTAAATCTGTTACGTCACAGCAGATTTTTCCACCCAAGCTTCTCATATTCGTTCAGGGCGATAAGTTTTTGCATTGTTTCGAAAATTTCTTTGAAGTCTCTAGCGAGAGTTAATGGCAGAACAGGTAAGATGTTGCTGTTGTGAAGTAAGGCTGCCTTCACACTTGTTTTATTGAAATCAATAAACAAACGCCACATTACCGGATCATGACGTTTACCCGAAGCATCGAAAAGTTCATTAATATCATGATAGTAGTATACTGATTCTTCCAGTTTTAAGTAAATTGCTAAGTTTTTCTGTCGTTTACAGCACATACTGATTTTTGTCTGGGTGTAGTAAATTTCACTAGAGCAATGTTGAGCCAAGTAACTGTGACTGTTTTTGGATAAATTAAGATCTCTCACAAGATCATTAAGGTCACTCTGAGTCACTAGATGTGGTTCCTGGTTGTTGGCTTCAGCTGCTTCATACCTGGAATCTGAGTTAGTGGCTTCTTTTTGATCCATGGAAAATAAATCATTACATGATGATGGTACTGGCACATGGAGATCTTAATGTTTCCATCACTCTCATTACAAAAGAAAGATCTGGATATACAATTTTGGATTGTTTTTTGATGAAAATCCTGACAGTCTTGTGGTACAGAAATAAAAATTCATGTTGTGAGCCTTTCATACCATCAATGGGTTTCGTCCAGCAAACCAGCCACGTACAGGAGTGAGGTTCCCACAAATAGTTCTGATCTGACCTTGACAAGAAAGTAGGGAAAATAGGCTGTTATTACAAGAAACATAATGTTTTATTCCTGTTTTTCTCGAAGTAAAGTTCTCATATGTATAAGAAAAAAATTACTGTCGTTTCAAAAGCAACGAGGAACTGCAGATTTATAACTTAATAATTGAAAAAAAAAAATTTACTCTGAGAAAATGAGAAAATATACAATCCATTCGAGATAAAACAATCTCATAATAACATAAGAAAGGAGGAGCACTGCAGTAGGCCTGCTGACCCAAGCTGGTCAGGTCTAATTCATACCTACCCACACCCAAGCACTCACTAGACAGTATAAACCATACCACGGGTGGGATTTAAACCCGTGGCCAGGAGTCTGAAAACTCCAGACCGTCGCGTTAGCCACTGAGACTAGACAATATAGTTGAAAATTAACACGGGGTGAGGAAGGTGGGGTTCTTTTTCACAGCAACTGTACGTGTTGCAGCAAAATTAAGTTCAGATTTGAATTCAGTGTCGCCAAAATAGTTAGAAACTTATGTTTTCGAACGATAACTGAAAATTTTGCCGCCTAGTACAATCTTTCTTCTGAAGTATCCCCTTCAGTTCCTGTAGTCGTTCTTCACATCACCATCCTCTCGCCTCTAGAACAAGTTGCAAATCTTTGAACGTTTCCTGGTTTTTGTACATGAATGATCAAGTGAGAGCTGGTACTTCATGCTCCGAAAAAAATATCGATTGAAGTTTTAGAAGTCTGTTCTATGATTACTTATCCTCATATATGCTTCAGATGTTATTCGATTTATGTGCACCTGTGTTGATATGCTGGGTGTGATGTTCACTCCAAGATCTTTCTCCATAAGAAATATCTGTAATTTCTCGCCTCTCAAACTGTATTCTCTCTTTGGTCGCATCTCTCCAGCTGGGGTTGAACTCCAGTAACCAGTTGTTTACCTTTCTTGCAGTTTGTACAGGTTTTTCCGTAGTCTGTGTGTGTGTGTGTGTGTGTGTGTGTGTGTGTGTGTGTATGTGATTCTGTCCCACTTCCTAGTTATTATTCACCCTAGGTCGCCTGTTTCTCCTTATCAGGTTCCTGGTCCACCTTTTTTCTTTTATGCGTTTTTCCTTTCCTTTTGTGTCTGCAAGTGAATTTCTCATGTCAAGTATTTCTCCTCATCCGTAGATGATCACCATCTGCTTTCCCATGTACCTCTACATCTTCTGCTTTTGGCCAGCTGCACCTGCTGACCCAGCTAAGTAGCTGTGTCCAGCTAGGAGTCGTTCATCACCATTACTGGAGTCGTGCCAGGAGATCTATCTCCTGTGGTACCTGTGGGAGTGGTGGCGATGTCCTCCCCACTTCACCTGTGTTCATTACAGAGAGAGAGAGAGAGAGAGAGAGAGGGGAAGTATAGATGGATGGATGCAGGGCGTTAACATGGTAGTTATGCTGACAGTTTAGTGTCGGCAGGTATTACAATTTTTAAGTCCTTCATTCCGTTTTACCTCTCAATCTAAGTCAGCTAATTTTGTCTAAACCATAATATTCACTTGCATCTCTTCTCATAGTCTCTACTTCACTTATTTTTGTACAGCTATAATTTCACAGTTCTGGAAAGTAAAATCTCCACTAACAAAGTTGTTCTAAATGCTTTTGATATTAGATGTATCAGATACTTCCATGATATTATCTGGGTTAAGTGTAGCTCTGTGCTGAATACGTCTCATGGCTCAACTTATCACCAAATGCGTTGGCTGGACACATATTGCAATCTGCTAGCACTGATGTATCCTCTTCATGGATTCATCTTGAGGATGTCATGTTTATTGTCCAGGTTACGTCAGTTTCAGTAGCATTGCTGCATCCTTCGATGTGGCGTTGAAAACACAAGGAGAATTCTAAAATATGCAGATATTCATGAGATCAAGCACTTATTTGGAATCCAAGCTCAAGAATCCTATCCTAATTCTAAAGTCAAGGAATTTATCCAGACTCCAAACCTATAGTATCTATCCCTCCTTCAATCCCAAGGATTATTTCCCCGAGCCCAAACCAAATGAATATATGTAATGGCTCCCTTACCTTCCTGTGTTAGTGTGTGACTAGTTAATCATCCGAGTCGGACCGAAACGTCTTTATAAGTTTTTTTTTTTTGCTATGTGCGGGATATTTGTGTATTGTTCCAGTCACTGTATTGTGTCTTTTTATTCCCAAATGAATTTATCCAAACTTCACGCTCAAGAATTCTATTTTTGTTCCTGCCTCAAATAATCAGTCCTGCTCATCAACCCAGCAGCCTAGTTGGTCAGGTCATCCACCTGGCCAGGAACCTGGCAGCTGGGTCGTTGATCTTGTGCCGGTATTTTATACCATTTATCTCCAAACATTCTCTGGGTAGACTCCAGGCAGGTAAGGACTAAACATTCTGTAGCTTAACCTTCCGTAACATTATACCACAAAGTGTATTTTTACTCCGTGCTGTCAGGAGGATTCCAGTTTGTTAAGTCACGATCCACAATGAGAGACCAGATCCCCGCTGCACAGTGACCATCAGCTCTTTATTGTGTAACAAAGGTAATCCAATTATGTTGTTTCTTTGTAACGTTGCCAGCCTTCAAATTAGCGAGAGGAGTAAGTGCCATGGGAAAAAAAAGGAATGTGTTGATATACCGGGTTGATAGAAAGTTTAAGTTTGCAGTATATAGGAAGGCCACCAATGTGTGCTCATACATTCACTATTATTCCAACCATGAGACTAAAGTCAAAAGGAGTGAATTTCTTACTATATTTTTGAGAGACTATAGAGTGTGCAGTCCGGAGTTCCTAGATGAAGATATTAGGAAAATATTTGACATTGGCACAAAACTACGATATATTAAGATGTTTGTAGAATCTGCGTTGCTGGCAGCTAAGAAAACTTATTATTGAACAGAACCTATGATAACTCCTCAGACCATGAATGTGCTGGTTCTCCCATATAACGATAATTCATCTATCCTGCAGAATGCTCTTAGGAGATTTATTATACAAGTAACATTTAAAAATTCACGGACTGTTAGAAGCATCCTGATAAGGAATGCACCAAAACAACGTGCTGGTGGTGTCTACAGAGATGGTTGCAATGGTTGTAGTTTCTCCTATTTGGGACAAACTGGAAAATCATTGGAGGTGAGAATGTCCCAGCATCGTTATTCGATACGTATAGCACATGAGTCGAACGCGATTTTCAACCATATTCAAACTTGTAATAACCCATCAAATTGGCCAGAAGCAAAAGTCATCTTCCCTTGTTCCTCCTGGTTTGAAAAGAATATTGTAGAATCGCTAATTATTAAGCATGATAGGCAGTCATTATACAATATCAGTGATGGGCTGTTCAAATTAGAAGCGTTTTTAGTTGAGCCAATAGTACACAATTTAAAATTAGGCTCTTATATGAATGCATCAGACTAAATTAGAGCCTAAAAAAATTTTTCCTGCAGTTTCTGAATGTTGAACCAGACTTTGCCTCAGAATTATTATGGCATGAATATCTGTGGCCGTCTTTCCTGTTATTGCAGATGTCTCCCCCCTTAATGAATTTATTTTAATGAGCCCTGTTTCCTTTACTTAACTTTTAGAAGTCTCCCTTACATATGGTACCGTTTTCTCTTGTAATTTATATAGACACGTTGTCCCCTGGAGGATATAATTACCAGTGACTTTTATATCACTGAAAATATATTTATATATTTAAAGTTATTGATCTCATAGTGGAATGTGGCAGAATTTTTTATCAATGCCAAGTTAATTTCGTTTAGGCTATTACAATATCAACGTTTGTGGGAAGTTTTCTAATGCTGTAATATTCCTCTTTCTGGCTATGGGCACTGTTGTGCTTGAGGGCACTTCCGGTACCCTCTCCTTTCTCCCACCTTTCCTCGCTCACTCCGGTAAGAGCGGTCTTCTGGGATCGTTAATTGCTTGGATACCCTCTTCTTGTCTGCAATTGTGCAAGCTCCTGTTGATGTGTTGATTGCAACACGAAAGGCCTAGAGCTATCATTCTATTCCCCCCGTGGTTGTTTTGAATCTTGGATCGCTTGATTTGCGATATTTGCTTAATAAATATATACATATATATATATATATATATATATATATATATATATATATATATATATATATATATATATATATATATATATATATATATATATATATATATATATTCAAAACCACTTATGGAGTTGAATGATAGCTCTATGCCTAGCAATGTTGCAGAAAAGAGAAAGAATTCCAGCCAGCTGTGAAGTTGATAGCATAATTACTCCTGTGTGCTGAATAACTAGCAAAATCAACTAGAGAATATACACCAAAACCCAAGTGACTGGAATACATTCTAGTATTGGAGAGCCAGGAGGGAGAGTAAGTGACTCTCCAAACAGTCACTGGCCATATAAACCGAGAAGTGTGTGTGTAAATACGCTTAAGGTTTATGTGAATACCAAATTTTATTAATTTAAGTATTCTTGACTGTTGATAAAAAAATAAATTTAGAACAAATTAAGCAACCAAACAAGCGACCAGGATGACGCTGAGCGCCGCCACAAACTCATTAAGACGAAACCAGGAAGACTGTCAGGAAGATAATGGTAGATATATCTACAATAAGAGAGCCGTTTCCTGACATTGGCTGAGACGGACCCCCTGGCCGGCCAGACTCTGATAAGAAATATTGATGCAGTGCAACCAAGCGATCTTTTGAAGAATTTTCCCCATTGTCTTGCTTGTAGAGATTTTTGCGATATTTCCCTCGGGAAATAACGTACATTGTTTCCCCAGGAACAATTGGCGAAGACAAAATAATGCTTTTTGCCCTTGCATGCTTTTTCTCTCTTCTGTTATGCCTTTTCGAAAGGGAGAGAAAGAGAGAGAGAGAGAGAGAGAGAGAGAGAGAGAGAGAGAGACAGACAGAGAGAAAGAGAGACAGACAGACAGACAGACAGACAGACAGACAGAGAGAGAGAGAGAGAGAGAGAGAGAGAGAGAGAGAGAGAGAGAGAGAGAGAGAGAGAGAGACAGAGAGAGACAGACAGAGAGAGAGAGAGAGAGAGAGAGAGAGAGAGAGAGAGAGAGAGAGAGAGAGAGAGAGAGAGAGAGAGAGAGAGAGAGACAGAGAGAGAGAGAAAGAGAGCTTCCAGTAAAGGGGCCTCTTGTAAAAATAGAATAATAATTGAATTAGGTTGTTGGGGGCCGCTGCCCCCTTGTGCTGATGAAAAGTAAATTGTTGCTGGTGTGTTTTTTTCATCTGCACCTGAAAGGTCGCTTAAATAAAAAGGATTTCGTTAACTGTTGCGTTTGAAAAAAATATTTATATACGGTTCATTGGTTTGGTGTTGACCCATGGGACCAGCACTCTCCTGGTGCCATGAGGGACCGGCACTCTCCTGGTGCCATGAAGGACCGGCACTCTCCTGGTGCCATGAGGGACCAGCACTCCTGGTGCCATGAGGACCAGGCACTCTCCTGGTGCCATGAGGACCGGCACTCTCCTGGTGCCATGAGGGACCGGCACTCTCCAGGATCCATGAGGGACCAGCACTCTCCTGGTGCCATGAGGGACCGGCACTCTCCTGGTGCCATGAGGGACCAACACTCTCCTGGTGCCATGAGGGACCAACACTCTCCTGGTGCCATGAGGGACCAGCACTCTCCTAGTGCCATGAGGGACCAGCACTCTCCTGGTGCCATGAGGGACCAACACTCTCCTGGTGCCATGAGGGACCGGCACTCTCCTGGTGCCATGAGGGACCAGCACTCTCCAGGTGCCATGAGAGACCGGCACTCTCCTGGTGCCATGAGGGACCAACACTCTCCTGGTGCCATGAGGGACCGGCACTCTCCTGGTGCCATGAGGGACCAACACTCTCCTGGTGCCATGAGGGACCAACACTCTCCTGGTGCCATGAGGGACCAACACTCTCCTGGTGCCATGAGGGACCGGCACTCTCCTGGTGCCATGAGGGACCAACACTCTCCTGGTGCCATGAGGGACCAACACTCTCCTGGTGCCATGAGGGACCAACACTCTCCTGGTGCCATGAGGGACCGGCACTCTCCTGGTGCCATGAGGGACCAGCACTCTCCAGGTGCCATGAGAGACCGGCACTCTCCTGGTGCCATGAGGGACCAACACTCTCCTGGTGCCATGAGGGACCAACACTCTCCTGGTGCCATGAGGGACCGGCACTCTCCTGGTGCCATGAGGGACCAGCACTCTCCAGGTGCCATGAGAGACCGGCACTCTCCTGGTGCCATGAGGGACCAACACTCTCCTGGTGCCATGAGGGACCGGCACTCTCCTGGTGCCATGAGGGACCAGCACTCTCCTGGTGCCATGAGGGACCGGCACTCTCCTGGTGCCATGAGGGACCAACACTCTCCTGGTGCCATGAGGGACCGGCACTCTCCTGGTGCCATGAGGGACCAGCACTCTCCTGGTGCCATGAGGGACCGGCACTCTCCTGGTGCCATGAGGGACCAGCACTCTCCTGGTGCCATGAGGGACCGGCACTCTCCTGGTGCCATGAGGGACCAACACTCTCCTGGTGCCATGAGGGACCGGCACTCTCCTGGTGCCATGAGGGACCAGCACTCTCCTGGATCCATGAGGGACCAGCACTCTCCTGGTGCCATGAGGGACCGGCACTCTCCTGGTGCCATGAGTTACCAGCACTCTCCTGGATCCATGAGGGACCAGCACTCTCCTGGTGCCATGAGGGACCGGCACTCTCCTGGTGCCATGAGGGACCAGCACTCTCCTGGATCCATTGGGGACCAGCACTCTCCTGGTGCCATGAGGGACCAGCACTCTCCTGGTGCCATGAGGGACCGGCACTCTCCTGGATCCATGAGGGACCAGCACTCTCCTGGATCCATGAGGGACCAGCAATCTCTTGGATCCATGAGGGACCAGCACTCTCCTGGTGCCATGAGGGACCGGCACTCTCCTGGTGCCATGAGGGACCGGCACTCTCCTGGATCCATGAGGGACCAGCACTCTCCTGGTGCCATGAGGGACCGGCACTCTCCTGGTGCCATGAGGGACCGGCACTCTCCTGGTGCCATGAGGGACCGGCACTCTCCTGGAGCCATGAGAGACCAGCACTTTCCTGGTGCCATGAGGGACCGGCACTCTCCTGGTGCCATGAGGGACCAGCACTCTCCTGGTGCCATGAGGGACCGGCACTCTCCTGGATCCATGAGGGACCAGCACCCTCCTGGATCCATGAGGGACCAGCACTCTCCTGGTGCCATGACGGACCGGCACTCTCCTGATGCCATTAAGGTCCGGTACTCTCCTGGTGCCATGAAGGACCGGCACTCTCCTGGTGCCATGAAGGACCGGCACTCTCCTGGTGGCATGAAGGACAAGTACTCTCCTGGTGCCATGAAGGACCGGTACTCTCCTGGTGCCATGAAGGACCTGTACTCTCCTGGTGCCATGAAGGACCGGTACTCTCCTGGTGCCTTGAAGGATCGGTACTCTCCTGGTGCCTTGAAGGTCCGGTACTCTCCTGGTGCCTTGAAGGTCCGGTACTCTCCTGGTGCCTTGAAGGTCCGGTACTCTCCTGGTGCCATGAAGGACCAGCACTCTCCTGGTGTCATGGTGGACTGGTACTCTCCTGGTGTCATGAACGACCGGTACTCTCCTGGTACCATGAAAGACCGGTACTTTCCTGGAGCCATGAAGGACCGGCACTCTCCTGGTGTCATGGTGGACTGGTACTCTCCTGGTGTCATGATGGACTGGTACTCTCGTGGTGTCATGGTGGACTGGTACTCTCCTGGTGCCATGAAGGACCGGTACTCTCCTGGTGACATGAAGGACCGGTACTCTCTTGGTGCCTTGAAGGATCGGTACTCTCCTGGTGCCATGAAGGACCGGCACTCTCCTGGTGTCATGGTGGACTGGTACTCTCCTGGTGTCATGATGGACTGGTACTCTCGTGGTGTCATGGTGGACTGGTACTCTCCTGGTGCCATGAAGGACCGGTACTCTCCTGGTGCCATGAAGGACCGGTACTCTCCTGGTGCAATGAAGGACCGGTACTCTCCTGGTGCCATGGAGGACCGGTACTCTCCTGGTGCCATGAAGGACCGGTACTCTCCAGGTGCCATGAAGGACCGGTACTCTCCTGGTGCAATGAAGGACCGGTACTCTCCTTGTGCCATGAAGGACCGGTACTCTCATGGTACCATGAAAGACTGGTACTCTCCTAGTACCATGAAGGACCGGCACTCTCCTGGTACTATGAAGGACCGGTACTCTCCTGGTGCCATGGAGGACCGGTACTCTCTTGGTGCCATGAAGTACCGGTACTCTCCTGGTGCCATGAAGGACCGGTACTCTCCTGGTGCCATGAAGGACCGGTACTCTCCTGGTGCCATGGAGGACCGGTACTCTCCTGGTGCCATGAAGGACCGGTACTCTCCTGGTGCCATGAAGGACCGGTACTCTCATGGTACCATGAAGGACTGGTACTCTCCTGGTGCCATGAAGGACCGGTACTCTCCTGGTGTCAAGGTGGACTGGTACTCTCCAGGCGCTATGGAAGACCGGTACTCTCCTGGTGTCATGGTGGTCTGGTACTCTCCTGGTGTCATGAAGGACCGGCACTCTCCTGGTGCTATGAAGGACCGGTTCTCTCCTGGTGTCATGAAGGACCGGTACTCTCCTGGTGCCATGAAGGACCGGTACTCTCCTTCCAGTCATGTTGGACTGGTACTCTCCTGGTGTGATGATGGACTGGTACTCTCCTGGTGTCATGATGGACTGGTACTCTCCTGGTGTCATGATGGACTGGTACTCTCCTGGTGTCATGGTGGACTGGTACTCTCCTGGTGTCATGGTGGAATGGTACTCCCCTGGTGTCATAGTGGACTGGTACTCTCCTGGTGTCATGGTGGACTGGTACTCTCCTGGTGTCATGGTGGACTGGTACTCTCCTGGTGTAATGGTGGACTGGTACTCTCCTGGTGTCATGGTGCACTGGTACTCTCCTGGTATCATGGTGGACTGGTACTCTCCTGGTGTCATGAAGGACCGGTACTCTCCTTCCAGTCATGTTGGACTGGTACTCTCCTGGTGTGATGATGGACTGGTACTCTCCTGGTGTCATGATGGACTGGTACTCTCCTGGTGTCATGATGGACTGGTACTCTCCTGGTGTCATGGTGGACTGGTACTCTCCTGGTGTCATGGTGGAATGGTACTCCCCTGGTGTCATAGTGGACTGGTACTCTCCTGGTGTCATGGTGGACTGGTACTCTCCTGGTGTCATGGTGGACTGGTACTCTCCTGGTGTAATGGTGGACTGGTACTCTCCTGGTGTCATGGTGCACTGGTACTCCCCTGGTGTCATGGTGGACTGGTACTCTCCTGGTGTCATTGTGGACTGGTACTCTCCTGGTGTCATATTGGAGTGGTACTCTCCTGGTGTCATGGTGGACTGGCACTCTCCTGGTGTCATGGTGGACTGGTACTCTCCGGGTGTCATAGTGGACTGGTACTCTCCTGGTGCTATTAAGGACCGGTACTCTCCTGGTGCCATGAAGGACCGGTACTCTCCTGGTACCATGAAGAACCGGTACTCTCCTGGTGTCATGGAGGATCGGTACTCTCCTGGTACCATGAAGGACCGGTACTCTCCTGGTGCCATGAAGGACCGGTACTCTCCTGGTACCATGAAGGACTGGTACTCTCCTAGTACCATGAAGGACCGGCACTCTCCTGGTACCATGAAGGACCTGTACTCTCCTGGTGATGTGAAGGACTGGTACTCTCCTGGTGCCATGAAGGACCGGTACTCTCCTGGTGCCATGAAGGACCGGTACTCTCCTGGTGCCATGAAGGACCGGTACTCTCCTGGTGCCATGAAGGACCGGTACTCTCCTGGTGTCATGGTGGACTGGTACTCTCCTGGCGCCATGGACGACCTGTACTCTCCTGGTGTCATGGTGGCCTGGTACTCTCCTGGTGTCATGAAGGACCGGCACTCTCCTGGTGCCATGAAGGACCGGTATACTCCTGGTGCCATGAAGGACCAGTACTCTCCTGGTGCTATGAAGGACCGGCACTCTCCTGGTGCCATGAAGGACCGGTATACTCCTGGTGCCATGAAGGACCAGTACTCTCCTGGTGCTATGAAGGACCGGCACTCTCCTGGTGCCATGAAGGACCGGTATACTCCTGGTGCCATGAAGGACCAGTACTCTCCTGGTGCTATGAAGGACCGGCACTCTCCTGGTGCCATGGTGGACCGGTAGTCTCCTGGTGCTATGAAGGACCGGTACACTCCTGGTGCCGTGAAGGACCGGCACTCTCCTGGTGTGATGAAGGACCGGCACTCTCCTGGTGCCATGACGGACCGGTACTCTCCTGGTGTCATGGTGGTCTGGTACTCTCCTGGTGCCATGAAGGACCGGCACTCTCCTGGTGCCATGAAGGACCGGCACTCTCCTGGTGCTATGAAGGACCGGTACTCTCCTGGTGTCATGGTGGTCTTGTACTCTCCTGTTGTCATGGCTGACTGTTACTCTCCTGGTGCCATGAACGACTGGTACTCTACTGGTGCCATGAAGGACCGGCACTCTCCTAGTGCCATGAAGGACCGATACTCTAGTGGTGTCATGGTGGTCTGGTACTCTCCTGGTGCCATGAAGGACCGGCACTCTCCTGGTGCCATGAAGGACCGGTACTCTCCTGGAGCCATGAAGGACCGGCACTCTCCTGGTGCCATGAAGGACCGGTACTCTCCTGGTGCCATGAAGGACCGATTCTCTCCTTCCAGTCATGGTGGACTGGTACTCTTTTGGTGTCATGGTGGACTGGTACTCCCCTGGTGTCATAGTGGACTGGTACTCTCCTGGTGTCATGGTGGACTGGTACTCCCCTGGTGTCATGGTGGACTGGTACTCCCCTGGTGTCATGGTGGACTGGTACTCTCCTGGTGTCATGGTGGACTGGTACTCCCCTGGTGTCATGGTGGACTGGTACTCTCCTGGTGTCATGGTGGACTGGTAATCTCCTGGTGTCATGGTGGACTGGTACTCCCCTGGTGTCATGGTGGACTGGTACTCCCCTGGTGTCATGGTGGACTGGTACTCTCCTGGTGTCATGGAGGACTGGTGCTCCCCTGATGTCATGGTGCACTGGTACTCTCCTGGTGTCAAGGTGAACTGGTACTCTCCTGGTGTCATGATGGACTGGTACTCTCCTGGTGTCATATTGGACTGGTACTCTCCTGGTGTCAAGGTGGACTGGTACTCTCCTGGTGTCATGATGGACAGGTACTCTCCTGGTGTCATGGTGGACTGGTACTCTCCTAGTGTCATGATGGACTGGTACTCTCCAGGTGTCATGGTGGACTGGTACTCCCCTGGTGTCATGGTGGACTGGTAATCTCCTGGTGTCATGGTGGACTGGAACTCCCCTGGTGTCATGGTGGACTGGTACTCTCCTGGTGTCATGGTGAACTGGTACTCTCCTGGTGTCATGGTGGACTGGTACTCTCCTGGTGTCATGGTGGACTGGTACTCTCCTGGTGTCATGATGGACTGGTACTCACCTGGTGTCATGGTGGACTGGTACTCTCCTGGTGTAATGGTCGTCTGGTACTCTCCTGGTGTCATGGTGGACTGGTACTCTCCTAGTGTCTTGGTGGACTGATACTCTCCTGGTGTCATGGTGGACTGGTACTCTCCTGGTGTCATGGTGGACTGATACTCTCCTGGTGTCATGGTGGACTGGTACTCTCCTGGTGTCATGGTGGACTGATACTCTCCTGGTGTCATGATGGACTGGTACTCTCCTGGTGTCATGGTGCACTGATACTCTCGTGGTGTCATGGTGGACTAGTACTCTCCTGGTGTCATGGTGGACTGGTACTCTCCTGGTGTCATGGTGGACTGGTACTCTCCTGGTGTCATGATTGACTGGTACTCTGCTGGTGTCATGGTGGACTGGTACTCTCCTGGTGTCATGGTGGACTGGTACTCTCCTGGTGTCATGATGGACTGGTACTCTCCTGGTGTCATGATGGACTGGTACTCTCTTGGTTTCATGGTGGACTGGTACTCTCCTGGTGTCATGATGGACTGGTACTCTCCTGGTGTCATGGTGGACTGGTACTCTCCTGGTGTCATGGTGGACTGGTACTCTCCTGGTGTCATGATGGACTGGTACTCTCCTGGTGTCATGATGGACTGGTACTCTCCTGGTGTCATGGTGTACTGGTACTCTCCTGGTGTCATGGTGGACTGGTACTCTCCTTGTGCCATGAACGACCGGTACTCTCCTGGTACCATGAAAGACCGGTACTCTCTTGGTGCCTTAAAGGATCAGTACTCTCCTGGTGCCATGAAGGACCGGCACTCTCCTGGTGTCATGTTGGACTGGTACTCTCCTGGTGTCATGATGGACTTGTAATCTCGTGGTGTCATGGTGGACTGGTACTCTCCTGGTGCCATGAAGGACCGGTACTCTCCTGGTGCCATGAAGGACCGGTACTCTCCTGGTGCTATGAAGGACCGGTACTCTCCTGGTGCCATGAAGGACCGGTACTCTCCTGGTACCATGAAGGACCATTACTCTCCTGGTGACATGGAGGACCGGTACTCTCCTGGTACCATGAAGGACCGGTACTCTCCTGGTGCCGTGAAGGACTGGTTCTCTCCTGGTGCCACGAGGGACCGGTACTCTCCTGGTGTCAAGGTGGACTGGTACTCTCCTGGCGCCATGGAAGACCGGTACTCTCCTGGTGTCATGGTGGTCTGGTACTCTCCTGGTGTCATGAAGGACCGGCACTCTCCTGGTGCCATGAAGGACCGGTACTCTCCTGGTGCCATGAAGGACCAGTACTCTCCTGGTGCTATGAAGGACCGGCACTCTCCTGTTGCCAAGGTGGACCGGTACTCTCCTGGTGCCATGAAGGACCGGTTCTCTCCTGGTGTCATGAAGGACCGGTACTCTCCTGGTGCCATGAAGGACCGGTACTCTCCTTCCCGTCATGGTGGACTGGTACTCTTCTGGTGTCATGGTGGACTGGTACTCCCCCGGTGTCATAGTGGACTGGTACTCTCCTGGTGTCATGGATGACTGGTACTCTCCTGGTGTCATAGTGGACTTGTACTCTCCTGGTGTCATGGTGGAGTGGTACTCTCCTGGTGTCATGGTGGACTGGTACTCTCCTGGTGTCATGGATGACTGGTACTCTCCTGGTGTCATAGTGGACTGGTACTCTCCTGGTGTCATGGTGGAGTGGTACTCTCCTGGTGTCATGGTGGACTGGCACTCTCCTGGTGTCATGGTGGACTGGTACTCTCCTGGTGTCATGGTGGACTGGTACTCTCCTGGTGCCATGAAGGACCGGTACTCTCCTGGTGCCATGAGGGATCGGTACTCTCTTGGTGCAATGAAGGACCGGTACTCTCCTGGTGCCATGAAGGACCGGTGCTCTCCTGGTACCATGAAGAACCGGTACTCTCCTGGTGTCATGGAGGACCGGCACTCTCCTGGTACCATGAAGGACCAGTACTCTCCTGGTGCCATGAAGGACCGGTACTCTCCTGGTACCATGAAGGACTGGTACTTTCCTAGTACCATGAACGACCGGCACTCTCCTGGTACCATGAAGGACCTGTACTCTCCTGGTGATGTGAAGGACTGGTACTCTCCTGGTGCCATGAAGGACCCGTACTCTCCTGGTGCCATGGAGGACAGGTAATCTCCTGGTGCCATGAAGGACCGGTACTCTCCTGGTGCCATGAAGGACCGGTACTCTCCTGGTGTCATGGTGGACTGGTACTCTCTATGGCGCAATGGACGACCGGTACTCTCCTGGTGTCATGGTGGTCTGGTACTCTCCTGGTGTCATGAAGGACCGGCACTCTCCTGGTGCCATGAAGGACCGGTACCCTCCTTGTGCCATGAAGGACCAGTACTCTCCTGGAGCTATGAAGGACCGGCACTCTCCTGGTGCCATGGTGGACCGGTAGTCTCTTGGTGCTATGAAGGACCGGTACTCTCCTGGTGCCGTGAAGGACCGGCACTCTCCTGGTGTGATGAAGGACCGGCACTCTCCTGGTGCCATGAAGGACCGGTACTCTCCTGGTGTCATGGTGGTCTTGTACTCTCCTGTTGTCATGAAGGACCGGCAATCTCCTGGTGCCATGGAGGACCGGCACTCTCCTGGTGCCATGAAGGACCGGTACTCTCCTGTTGTCATGGCGGACTGTTACTCTCCTGGTGCCATGAACAACTGGTACTCTCCTGGTGCCATGAAGGACCGGCACTCTCCTAGTGCCATGAAGGACCGATACTCTAGTGGTGTCATGGTGGTCTGGTACTCTCCTGGTGCCATGAAGGACCGGCACTCTCCTGGTGCCATGAAGGACCGGTACTCTCCTGGAGCCATGAAGGACCGGCACTCTCCTGGTGCCATGAAGGACCGGTACTCTCCTGGTGCCATGAAGGACCGGTTCTCTCCTTCCAGTCATGGTGGATTGGCACTCTTTTGGTGACATGGTGGAGTGGTACTCCCCTGGTGTCATAGCAGACTGGTACTCTCCTGGTTTCATGGTGGACTGGTGCTTCCCTGGTGTCATGGTGGACTGGTACTCTCCTGGTGTCATGGTGGACTGGTACTCCCCTGGTGTCATGGTGGACTGGTACTCTTCTGGTGTCATGGTGGACTGGTACTCCCCTGGTGTCATGGTGGACTGGTACTCTCCTGGTGTCATGGTGGACTGTACTCTCCTGGTGTCATGGTGGACTGGTACTCTCCTGGTGTCATGGTGGACTGGTACTCTCCTGGTGTCATGGTGGACTGGTACTCCCCTGGTGTCATGGTGGACTGGTAATCTCCTGGTGTCATGGTGGACTGGTACTCCACTGTTGTCATGGTGGACTGGTACTCCCCTGGTGTCATGGTGGACTGGTACTCTCCTGGTGTCATGGAGGACAGGTGCTCCCCTGGTGTCATGGTGGACAGGTACTCTCCTGGTGTCATGATGGACTGGTACTCTCCTGGTGTCATGGTGGACTGGTACTCTACTGGTGTCAAGGTGGACTGATACTCTCCTGGTGTCATGATGGACTGGTACTCTCCTGGTGTCATGGTGGACTGGTACTCTCCTAGTGTCATGATGGACTGGTACTCTCCAGGTGTCATGGTGGACTGGTACTCCCCTGGTGTCATGGTGGACTGGTAATCTCCTGGTGTCATGGTGGACTGGTACTCCCCTGGTGTCATGGTGGACTGGTACTCTCCTGGTGTCATGGTGGACTGGTACTCTCCTGATGTCATGGTGGACTGGTACTCTCCTGGTGTCATGGTGGACTGGTTCTCTCCTGGTGTCATGATGGACTGGTACTCTCCTGGTGTCATGGTGGACTGGTACTCTCCTGGTGTCATGGTCGTCTGGTACTCTCCTGGTGTCATGGTGCACTGATACTCTCGTGGTGTCATGGTGGACTAGTACTCTCCTGGTGTCATGGTGGACTGGTACTCTCCTGGTGTCATGGTGGACTGGTACTCTCCTGGTGTCATGATTGACTGGTACTCTGCTGGTGTCATGGTGGACTGGTACTCTCCTGGTGTCATGGTGGACTGGTACTCTCCTGGTGTCATGATGGACTGGTACTCTCCTGGTGTCATGATGGACTGGTACTCTCTTGGTTTCATGGTGGACTGGTACTCTCCTGGTGTCATGATGGACTGGTACTCTCCTGGTGTCATGGTGGACTGGTACTCTCCTGGTGTCATGGTGGACTGGTACTCTCCTGGTGTCATGATGGACTGGTACTCTCCTGGTGTCATGATGGACTGGTACTCTCCTGGTGTCATGGTGGACTGGTACTCTCCTGGTGTCATGGTGGACTGGTACTCTCCTGGTGCCATGAACGACCGGTACTCTCCTGGTACCATGAAAGACCGGTACTCTCTTGGTGCCTTAAAGGATCGGTACTCTCCTGGTGCCATGAAGGACCGGCACTCTCCTTGTGTCATGGTGGACTGGTACTCTCCTAGTGTCATGATGGACTGGTACTCTCGTGGTGTCATGGTGGACTGGTGCTCTCCTGGTGTCATGATGGACTGGTACTCTCGTGGTGTCATGGTGGACTGGTACTTTCCTGGTGCCATGAAGGACCGGTACTCTCTTGGTGCCTCTAAGGATCGGTACTCTCCTGGTGCCATGAAGGACCGGCACTCTCCTGGTGTCATGGTGGACTGGTACTCTCCTGGTGTCATGATGGACTTGTAATCTCGTGGTGTCATGGTGGACTGGTACTCTCCTGGTGCCATGAAGGACCGGTACTCTCCTGGTGCCATGAAGGACCGGTACTCTCCTGGTGCTATGAAGGACCGGTACTCTTCTGGTGCCATGAAGGACCGGTACTCTCCTGGTACCATGAAGGACCATTACTCTCCTGGTGACATGGAGGACCGGTACTCTCCTGGTACCATGAAGGACCGGTACTCTCCTGGTGCCGTGAAGGACTGGTTCTCTCCTGGTGCCACGAAGGACCGGTACTCTCCTGGTGTCAAGGTGGACTGGTACTCTCCTGGCGCCATGAAAGACCGGTACTCTCCTGGTGTCATGGTGGTCTGGTACTCTCCTGGTGTCATGAAGGACATGCACTCTCCTGGTGCCATGAAGGACCGGTACTCTCCTGGTGCCATGAAGGACCAGTACTCTCCTGGTGCTATGAAGGACCGGCACTCTCCTGTTGCCATGGTGGACCGGTACTCTCCTGGTGCCATGAAGGACCGGCTCTCTCCTGGTGCCATGAAGGACCGGTACTCTCCTGTTGTCATGGTGGACTGGTACTCTCCTGGTGTCATGGTGGACTGGCACTCTCCTGGTGTCATGGTGGACTGGTACTCTCCTGGTGTCATGGTGGACTGGTACTCTCCTGGTGTCATGGTGGACTGGTAGTCTCCTGGTGTCATGGTGGACTGGCACTCTCCTGGTGTCATGGTGGACTGGTACTCTCCTGGTGTCATGGTGGACTGGCACTCTCCTGGTGTCATGGTGGACTGGTACTCTCCTGGTGTCATGGTGGACTGGTACTCTCCTGGTGCCATGAACGACTGGTACTCTCCTTGTGCTATGAAAGACCGGCACTCTCCAGGTGCCATGAAGGACCGGCACTCTCCAGGTGCCATGAAGGACCGGTTCTCTCCTGGTGTCATGAAGGACCGGTACTCTCCTGGTGCCATGAAGGACCGGTACTCTCCTTCCCGTCATGGTGGACTGGTACTCTTCTGGTGTCATGGTGGACTGGTACTCCCCCGGTGTCATAGTGGACTGGTACTCTCCTGGTGTCATGGATGACTGGTACTCTCCTGGTGTCATAGTGGACTGGTACTCTCCTGGTGTCATGGTGGAGTGGTACTCTCCTGGTGTCATGGTGGACTGGCACTCTCTTGGTGTCATGGTGGACTGGTACTCTCCTGGTGTCATGGTGGACTGGTACTCTCCTGGTGCCATGAAGGACCGGTACTCTCATGGTGCCATGAGGGATCGGTACTCTCTTGGTGCAATGAAGGACCGGTACTCTCCTGGTGCCATGAAGGACCGGTGCTCTCCTGGTACCATGAAGAACCGGTACTCTCCTGGTGTCATGGAGGACCGGCACTCTCCTGGTACCATGAAGGACCAGTACTCTCCTGGTGCCATGAAGGACCGGTACTCTCCTGGTACCATGAAGGACTGGTACTTTCCTAGTACCATGAACGACCGGCACTCTCCTGGTACCATGAAGGACCTGTACTCTCCTGGTGATGTGAAGGACTGGTACTCTCCTAGTGCCATGAAGGACCTGTACTCTCCTGGTGATGTGAAGGACCGGTACTCTCCTGGTGCCATGAAGGACCGGTACTCTCCTGGTGTCATGAAGGACCGGTACTCTCCTGGTGCCATGAAGGACCGGTACTCTCCTGGTGTCATGGTGGACTGGTACTCTCCTGGCGCAATGGACGACCGGTACTCTCCTGGTGTCATGGTGGTCTGGTACTCTCCTGGTGTCATGAAGGACCGGCACTCTCCTGGTGCCATGAAGGACCGGTACCCTCCTTGTGCCATGAAGGACCAGTACTCTCCTGGAGCTATGAAGGACCGGCACTCTCCTGGTGCCATGGTGGACCGGTAGTCTCCTGGTGCTATGAAGGACCGGTACTCTCCTGGTGCCGTGAAGGACCGGCACTCTCCTGGTGTGATGAAGGACCGGCACTCTCCTGGTGCCATGAAGGACCGGTACTCTCCTGGTGTCATGGTGGTCTTGTACTCTCCTGTTGTCATGAAGGACCGGCAATCTCCTGGTGCCATGGAGGACCGGCACTCTCCTGGTGCCATGAAGGACCGGTACTCTCCTGTTGTCATGGCGGACTGTTACTCTCCTGGTGCCATGAACGACTGGTACTCTCCTGGTGCCATGAAGGACCGGCACTCTCCTAGTGCCATGAAGGACCGATACTCTAGTGGTGTCATGGTGGTCTGGTACTCTCCTGGTGCCATGAAGGACCGGCACTCTCCTGGTGCCATGAAGGACCGGTACTCTCCTGGAGCCATGAAGGACCGGCACTCTCCTGGTGCCATGAAGGACCGGTACTCTCCTGGTGCCATGAAGGACCGGTTCTCTCCTTCCAGTCATGGTGGATTGGCACTCTTTTGGTGACATGGTGGACTGGTACTCCCCTGGTGTCATAGCAGACTGGTACTCTCCTGGTGTCATGGTGGACTGGTGCTTCCCTGGTGTCATGGTGGACTGGTACTCTCCTGGTGTCATGGTGGACTGGTACTCCCCTGGTGTCATGGTGGACTGGTACTCTTCTGGTGTCATGGTGGACTGGTACTCCCCTGGTGTCATGGTGGACTGGTACTCTCCTGGTGTCATGGTGGACTGTACTCTCCTGGTGTCATGGTGGACTGGTACTCTCCTGGTGTCATGGTGGACTGGTACTCTCCTGGTGTCATGGTGGACTGGTACTCCCCTGGTGTCATGGTGGACTGGTAATCTCCTGGTGTCATGGTGGACTGGTACTCCCCTGGTGTCATGGTGGACTGGTACTCTCCTGGTGTCATGGAGGACAGGTGCTCCCCTGGTGTCATGGTGCACTGGTACTCTCCTGGTGTCAAGGTGGACAGGTACTCTCCTGGTGTCATGATGGACTGGTACTCTCCTGGTGTCATGGTGGACTGGTACTCTACTGGTGTCAAGGTGGACTGATACTCTCCTGGTGTCATGATGGACTGGTACTCTCCTGGTGTCATGGTGGACTGGTACTCTCCTAGTGTCATGATGGACTGGTACTCTCCAGGTGTCATGGTGGACTGGTACTCCCCTGGTGTCATGGTGGACTGGTAATCTCCTGGTGTCATGGTGGACTGGTACTCCCCTGGTGTCATGGTGGACTGGTACTCTCCTGGTGTCATGGTGGACTGGTACTCTCCTGATGTCATGGTGGACTGGTACCCTCCTGGTGTCATGGTGGACTGGTTCTCTCCTGGTGTCATGATGGACTGGTACTCTCCTGGTGTCATGGTGGACTGGTACTCTTCTGGTGTCATGGTCGTCTGGTACTCTCCTGGTGTCATGGTGGACTGGTACTCTCCTGGTGTCATGGTGGACTGATACTCTCCTGGTGTCATGGTGGACTGGTACTCTCCTGGTGTCATGGTGGACTGATACTCTCCTGGTGTCATGGTGGACTGGTACTCTCCTTGTGTCATGGTGGACTGATACTCTCCTGGTGTCATAATGGACTGGTACTCTCCTGGTGTCATGGTGGACTGATACTCTCCTGGTGTCATGGTGGACTGGTACTCTCCTGGTGTCATGGTGGACTGGTACTCTCCTGGTGTCATGGTGGACTGGTACTCTCCTGGTGTCATGGTGGACTGGTACTCTCCTGGTGTCATGATGGACTGGTACTCTCCTGGTGTCATGGTGGACTGGTACTCTCCTGGTGTCATGGTGGACTGGTACTCTCCTGGTGTCATGATGGACTGGTACTCTCCTGGTGTCATGATGGACTGGTACTCTCCTGGTGTCATGGTGGACTGGTACTCTCCTTGTGTCATGGTGGACTGGTATTCTCCTGGTGTCATGGTGGACTGGTACTCTCCTGGTGTCATGATGGACTGGTACTCTCCTGGTGTCATGGTGGACTGGTACTCTCCTGGTGTCATGGTGGACTGGTACTCTCCTGGTATAATGGTGGACTGGTACTCTCCTGGTGTCATGGTGGACTGGTACTCTCCTGGTGTCATGATGGACTGGTACTCTCCTGGTGTCATGGTGGACTGGTACTCTCCTGGTGTCATGGGGGACTGGTACTCTCCTGGTGTCATGGTGGACTGGTACTCTCCTGGTGTCATGGTGGACTGGTACTCTCCTGGTGTCATGGTGGACTGGTACTCTCCTGGTGTCATGGTGGACTGGTACTCTCCTGGTGTCATGGTGGACTGGTACTCTCCTGGTGTCATGGTGGACTGGTACTCTCCTGGTGTCATGGTGGACTGGTACTCCCCTGGTGTCATGGTAGACTGGTACTCTCCTGGTGTCATGGTGGACTGGTACTCTCCTGGTGTCATGATGGACTGGTACTCTCCTGGTGTCATGATGGACTGGTACTCCCCTGGTGTCATGGTGGATTGGTACTCCCTTGGTGTCATGGTGGACTGATACTCTCCTGGTGTCATGATGGACTGGTACTCTCCTGGTGTCATGGTGGACTGGTACTCTCCTGGTGTCATGGTGGACTGGTACTCCCCTGGTGTCATGGTGGACTGGTACTCTCCTGGTGTCATGGTGGACAGGTACTCTCCTGGTGTCATGATGGACTGGTGCTCTCCTGGTGTCATGGTGGACTGGTGCTCTCCTGGTGTCATGGTGGACTGGTACTCCCCTGGTGTCATGGTGGACTGGTACTCTCCTGGTGTCATGGTGGACTTGTACTCTCCTGGTGTCATGGTGGACTGGTACTCTCCTGGTGTCATGATGGACTGGTACTCTCCTGGTGTCATGGTGGACTGGTACTCTCCTGGTGTCATGGTGGACTGGTACTCTCCTGGTGTCATGATGGACTGGTACTCTCCTGGTGTCATGATGGACTGGTACTCTCCTGGTGTCATGGTGGACTGGTACTCTCCTGGTGTCATGATGGACTGGTACTCTCCTGTTGTCATGGTGGACTGGTACTCTCCTGGTGTCATGATGGACTGGTACTCTTCTGGTGTCATGGTGGACTGGTACTCTCCTGGTGTCATGGTGGACTGGTACTCTCCTGGTGTCATGATGGACTGGTACTCTCCTGGTGTCATGATGGACTTGTACTCTCCTGGTGTCATGGTGGACTTATACTCTCCTGCTGTCATGATGGACTGGTACTCTCCTGGTGTCATGGTGGACTGGTACTCTCCTGGTGTCATGATGGACTGGTACTCTCCTGGTGTCATGGTGGACTGGTACTCTCCTGGTGTCATGGTGGACTGGTACTCTCCTGGTGTCATGATGGACTGGTACTCTCCTGGTGTCATGATGGACTGGTACTCTCCTGGTGTCATGGTGGACTGGTACTCTCCTGGTGTCATGATGGACTGGTACTCTCCTGGTGTCATGGTGGACTGGTACTCTCCTGGTGTCATGATGGACTGGTACTCTCCTGGTGTCATGGTGGACTGGTACTCTCCTGGTGTCATGATGGACTGGTACTCTCCTGGTGTCATGATGGACTGGTACTGTCCTGGTGTCATGGTGGACTGGTACTCTCCTGGTGTCATGATGGACTGGTACTCTCCTGGTGTCATGGTGGACTGGTACTCTCCTGGTGTCATGATGGACTGGTACTCTCCTGGTGTCATGATGGACTGGTACTCTCCTGGTGTCATGATGGACTGGTACTCTCCTGGTGTCATGATGGACTGGTACTCTCCTGGTGTCATGATGGACTGGTACTCTCCTGGTGTCATGATGGACTGGTACTCTCCTGGTGTCATGATGGACTGGTACTCTCCTGGTGTCATGGTGGACTGGTACTCTCCTGGTGTCATGATGGACTGGTACTCTCCTGGTGTCATGGTGGACTGGTACTCCCCTGGTGTCATGATGGACTGATACTCTCCTGGTGTCATGATGGACTGGTACTCTCCTGGTGTCATGGTGGACTGGTACTCTCCTGGTGTCATGATGGACTGGTACTCTCCTGGTGTCATGATGGACTGGTACTCTCCTGGTGTCATGGTGGACTGGTACTCCCCTGGTGTCATGGTGGACTGATACTCTCCTGGTGTCATGGTGGACTGGTACTCTCCTGGTGTCATGGTGGACTGGTACTCCCCTGGTGTCATGGTGGACTGGTACTCTCCTGGTGTCATGGTGGACTGGTACTCTCCTGGTGTCATGGTGGACTGGTACTCTCCTGGTGTCATGGTGGACTGGTACTCTCCTGGTGTCATGGTGGACTGGTACTCCCCTGGTGTCATGGTGGACTGGTACTCTCCTGGTGTCATGGTGGACTGGTACTCTCCTGGTGTCATGGTGGACTGGTACTCTCCTGGTGTCATGGTGGACTGGTACTCTCCTGGTGTCATGGTGGACTGGTACTCCCCTGGTGTCATGGTGGACTGGTACTCTCCTGGTGTCATGATGGACTGGTACTCTCCTGGTGTCATGGTGGACTGGTACTCCCCTGGTGTCATGATGGACTGGTACTCTCCTGGTGTCATGATGGACTGGTACTCTCCTGGTGTCATGGTGGACTGGTACTCTCCTGGTGTCATGGTGGACTGGTACTCTCCTGGTGTCATGATGGACTGGTACTCTCCTGGTGTCATGGTGGACTGGTACTCCCCTGGTGTCATGGTGGACTGGTACTCTCCTGGTGTCATGGTGGACTGGTACTCTCCTGGTGTCATGGTGGACTGGTACTCTCCTGGTGTCATGATGGACTGGTACTCTCCTGGTGTCATGGTGGACTGGTACTCCCCTGGTGTCATGGTGGACTGGTACTCTCCTGGTGTCATGATGGACTGGTACTCTCCTGGTGTCATGGTGGACTGGTACTCCCCTGGTGTCATGATGGACTGGTACTCTCCTGGTGTCATGATGGACTGGTACTCTCCTGGTGTCATGGTGGACTGGTACTCTCCTGGTGTCATGATGGACTGGTACTCTCCTGGTGTCATGATGGACTGGTACTCTCCTGGTGTCATGGTGGACTGGTACTCCCCTGGTGTCATGATGGACTGGTACTCTCCTGGTGTCATGATGGACTGGTACTCTCCTGGTGTCATGGTGGACTGGTACTCCCCTGGTGTCATGGTGGACTGGTACTCCCCTGGTGTCATGGTGGACTGGTACTCCCCTGGTGTCTTTGTGGACTGGTACTCCCCTGGTGTCATGGTGGACTGGTACTCCCCTGGTGTCATGGTGGACTGGTACTCTTACGTTCTATCAGAACTCCTACTTCTTTAAAGAAATATTCTCGTGGAAAAATTCAACTTTAAATTGAATAGAAACATTGACTCGGATGTTCTTGGTAACCAAAAATTTGATATTTACATCAAAAAGAAATTGATAAAAGATGTAAAAAATTATTTCTTGGATTATGCATAAACGCTCTCTTATAAGCACAGCTATAACATGGTGTTATAAGAACAGCTATAACATGGTGTTATAAGAACAGCTATAACATGGTGTTATAAGCACAGCTATAACATGGTGTTATAAGCACAGCTATAACATGGTGTTATAAGAACAGCTATAACATGGTATTATAAGCACAGCTATAACATGGTGTTATAAGCACAGCTATAACATGGTGTTATAAGCACAGCTATAACATGGTGTTATAAGCACAGCTATAACATGGTGTTATAAGCACAGCTATAACATGGTGTTATAAGCACAGCTATAACATGGTGTTATAAGCACAGCTATAACATGGTATTATAAGCACAGCTATAACATGGTGTTATAAGCACAGCTATAACATGGTGTTATAAGCACAGCTATAACATGGTATTATAAGCACAGCTATAACATGGTGTTATAAGCACAGCTATAACATGGTGTTATAAGCACAGCTATAACATGGTGTTATAAGCACAGCTATAACATGGTGTTATAAGCACAGCTATAACATGGTGTTATAAGCACAGCTATAACATGGTGTTATAAGCACAGCTATAACATGGTGTTATAAGCACAGCTATAACATGGTATTATAAGCACAGCTATAACATGGTGTTATAAGCACAGCTATAACATGATGTTATAAGCACAGCTATAACATGGTGTTATAAGCACAGCTATAACATGGTGTTATAAGCACAGCTATAACATGGTGTTATAAGCACAGCTATAACATGGTGTTATAAGCACAGCTATAACATGGTATTATAAGCACAGCTATAACATGGTGTTATAAGCACAGCTATAACATGGTGTTATAAGCACAGCTATAACATGGTGTTATAAGCACAGCTATAACATGGTGTTATAAGCACAGCTATAACATGCTGTTATAAGCACAGCTATAACATGGTGTTTTAAGCACAGCTATAACATGGTATTATAAGCACAGCTATAACATGGTGTTATAAGCACAGCTATAACATGGTGTTATAAGCACAGCTATAACATGGTGTTATAAGCACAGCTATAACATGGTGTTATAAGCACAGCTATAACATGGTGTTATAAGCACTGCTATAACATGGTGTTATAAGCACAGCTATAACATGGTGTTATAAGCACAGCTATAACATGGTGTTATAAGCACAGCTATAACATGGTATTATAAGCACAGCTATAACATGGTGTTATAAGCACAGCTATAACATGGTGTTATAAGCACAGCTATAACATGGTGTTATAAGCACAGCTATAACATGGTATTATAAGCACAGCTATAACATGGTGTTATAAGCACAGCTATAACATGGTGTTATAAGCACAGCTATAACATGGTGTTATAAACACAGCTATAACATGGTGTTATAAACACAGCTATAACATGGTGTTATAAGCACAGCTATAACATGGTGTTATAAGCACAGCTATAACATGGCGTTATAAGCACAGCTATAACATCGTGTTATAAGCACAGCTATAACATGGTGTTATAAGCACAGCAATAACATGGCGTTATAAGCACAGCTATAACATGGTGTTATAAGCACAGCTACAACATGGTGTTGTAAGCACAGCTATAACATCGTTTTATAAGCACAGCTATAACATGGCGTTATAACCACAGCTATAACATGGTGTTATAAGAACAGCTATAACATGGTGTTATAAGCACAGCTATAACATCGTGTTATAAGCACAGCTATAACATGGCGTTATAAGCACAGCTATAACATGGTGTTATAAGCACAGCTATAACATGGTGTTATAAGCACAGCTATAACATGGTGTTATAAGCACAGCTATAACATGGTGTTATAAGCACAGCTATAACATGGTGTTATAAAAACTCCTATAACATGGTGTTATAAGCACAGCTATAAGATGGCGTTATAAGCACAGCTATAACATGGTGTTATAAGCACAGCTATAACATGGTGTTATAAGCACAGCTATAACATGGCGTTATAAGCCCAGCTATAACATGGTGTTATAAGCACAGCTATAACATGGTGTTATAAGCACAGCTATAACATGGTGTTATAAGCACAGCTATAACATCGTGTTATAAGCACAGCTATAACATGGCGTTATATGCACAGCTATAACATGGTGTTACAAGCACAGTTATAACATGGTATTATAAGCACAACTATAACATCGTGTTATAAGCACAGCTATAACATGGCGTTATAAGCACAGCTATAACATGGTGTTATAAGCACAGCTATAACATGGTGTTATAAGCACAGCTATAACATGGTGTTATAAGCACAGCTATAACATGGCGTTATAAGCACAGCTATAACATAGCGTTATAAGCACAGCTATAACATGGCGTTATAAGAACAGCTGTAACATGGTGTTATAAGCACAGCTATAACATGGTGTTATAAGCACAGCTATAACATGGCGTTATAAGCACAGCTATAACATGGCGTTATAAGCACAGCTATAACATGGTGTTATAAGCACAGCTATAACATGGTGTTATAAGCACAGCTATAACATGGTGTTATAAGCACAGCTATAACATGGTGTTATAAGCACAGCTATAACATGGTGTTATAAGCACAGCTATAACGTGGTGTTATAAGCACAGCTATAACATGGTGTTATAAGCACAGCTATAACATGGTTTTATAAGCACAGCTATAACATGGTGTTATAAGCACAGCTATAACATGGTGTTATAAGCACAGCTATAACATGGCGTTTTAAGCACAGTTATAACATGGCGTTATAAGCACAGCTATAACATGGTGTTATAAGCACAGCTATAACATGGTGTTATAAGCACAGCTATAACATGGTGTTATAAGCACAGCTATAACATGGTGTTATAAGCAGAGCTATAACATGGTATTATAAGCACAGCTATAACATGGTATTATAAGCATAGATATAACTTGCTATTATAAGCACAGCTGTAACTTGGTATTACAAGCACAGCTATAACTTTGTATTATAAGCGCAGCTATAACATGGCATTATGAGTACACCTATAACTTGGTATTATAAGCACAGCTATAACTTGGTATTATAAGCATAGCTATAACTTGGTATTACAAGCACAGCTATAACAAGGCATTATGAGTACACCTATAACTTGGTATTATAAGCACAGCTATAACTGGTTATTAATAATCAAGGAAATCTCTATTTTGTGATTTCCGGTAGTGAAGGATGTGTGTTTGTGAAAAATAAACATTTATTCCCACATAATTACTCCCGTGTTTAGAAACATGTGCGTACACTGTTTACAGATATATGTACACACTTACACAAACACACACACATACACACATACAAACACACACACACACACACACACACACACACACACACACACACACACATAAAACGAAATAGAGGGTGATACGATAACGTACAGAATACTGAGAGGAAGTAAATAGTGTGGACTGGCACAGAGTGCTGGAGGAAACCCAGATGAGTCACAGAGATGTTGGGAAGTATTCCTTCAGTCTTAGAGTAGACAGCCAATGGAATGACCAAGAGAGTAATAAAAACAAAATTCATTCATATCTTTAGAAGAGGTACGATTAGACTCGAAGTCAGGAGAAAGTGAATCCAGTAGAGGTGAGCAAAGAGACGGGGCCAAGAGCTGAGATTTGACCCCTGCAACCACGTATAGGTCACTACCTATAGGTGACAACATATAGGTGAGTGCATATAGGTAAGTATATATAGGTAAGTACGGATAACTGAGTACAATTAGGTGATTACGTATAGGTGAGTAATATAGGTGAGTATGTATAGCTGAGTACATATAGGTGAGTACACACTAACAAACGAATATACACACATTTATTCACACTTATAAAAATCGCTGGGAGATAAAAATAAATGTTATAAGTACATAAAATATTATCGGATGTGGATAAGTAGACAAGGATACTTTTTTGTTATCAGTATCTGGAGGAAAAAGAAGAAGAAGAAACCACGAAATAAGAAGGAAGAAGCTTGCTGGAAGGAATATTGAACAATATTTCTACACACAGTAATGCCAGACTCATATCAGAAGATACACTGTGCAAAACCACTTAATACAATGATTTTTACTTCAGAAGAAGAAACGCCATCAGCAACGCCTCCCTTCCTGTGTCCATGGTGTATATGTACGGTGAGGTGTGTATGTGCCCATGGTGTATATGTACGGTGAGGTGTGTGTGTGCTCACGGTGTATATGTACGGTGAGGTGTGTATGTGCCCATGGTGTATATGTACGGTGAGGTGTGTATGTGCCCATGGTGTATATGTACGGTGAGGTGTGTATGTGCTCATGGTGTATATGTACGGTGAGGTGTGTATGTGCCCATGGTGTATATGTACGGTGAGGTGTGTATGTGCCCATGGTGTATATGTACGGTGAGGTGTGTGTGTGCTCATGGTGTATATGTACGATGAGGCGTGTGTGTGCTCATGGTGTATATGTACGGTGAGGCGTGTGTGTGCCCATGGTGTATATGTACGGTGAGGTGTGTGTGTGCCCATGGTGTATATGTACGGTGAGGTGTGTGTGTGCTCATGGTGTATATGTACGGTGAGGTGTGTGTGTGCCCATGGTGTATATGTACGGTGAGGTGTGTGTGTGCTCATGGTGTATATGTACGGTGAGGTGTGTGTGTGCTCATGGTGTATATGTACGGTGAGGTGTGTGTGTGCTCATGGTGTATATGTACGGTGAGATGTGTGTGTGCTCATGGTGTATATATACGGTGAGGCGTGTGTGTGCCCATGGTGTATATGTACGGTGAGGCGTGTGTGTGCTCATGGTGTATATGTACGGTGAGGTGTGTGTGCTCATGGTGTATATGTACGGTGAGGTGTGTGTGTGCTCATGGTGTATATGTACGGTGAGGTGTGTGTGTGCTCATGGTGTATATGTACGATGAGGCGTGTGTGTGCTCATGGTGTATATGTACGGTGAGGCGTGTGTGTGCTCATGGTGTATATGTACGGTGAGGCGTGTGTGTGCTCATGGTGTATATGTACGGTGAGGCGTGTGTGTGCTCATGGTGTATATGTACGGTGAGGCGTGTGTGTGCTCATGGTGTATATGTACGGTGAGGCGTGTGTGTGCTCATGGTGTATATGTACGGTGAGGCGTGTGTGTGCTCATGGTGTATATGTACGGTGAGGCGTGTGTGTGCTCATGGTGTATATGTACGGTGAGGCGTGTGTGTGCTCATGGTGTATATGTACGGTGAGGCGTGTGTGTACTCTTGGTGTATATGTACGGTGAGGCGTGTGTGTGCTCATGGTGTATACGTACGGTGAGGCGTGTGTGTGCTCATGGTGTATATGTACGGTGAGGCGTGTGTGTGCTCATGGTGTATATGTACGGTGAGGCGTGTGTGTGCTCATGGTATATGTGTACGGTGAGGCGTGTGTGTGCCCATGGTGTATATGTACGGTGAGGCGTGTGTGTACTCATGGTGTATATGTACGGTGAGGCGTGTGTGTGCTCATGGTGTATACGTACGGTGAGGCGTGTGTGTGCTCATGGTGTATATGTACGGTGAGGCGTGTGTGTGCTCATGGTGTATATGTACGGTGAGGCGTGTGTGTGCTCATGGTATATGTGTACGGTGAGGCGTGTGTGTGCCCATGGTGTATATGTACGGTGAGGCGTGTGTGTGCTCATGGTGTATATGTACGGTGAGGCGTGTGTGCTCATGGTGTATATGTACGGTGAGGCGTGTGTGTGCCCATGGTGTATATGTGCGGTGAGGCGTGTGTGTGCCCATGGTGTATATGTACGGTGAGGTGTGTGTGCTCATGGTGTATATGTACGGTGAGGCGTGTGTGTGCCCATGGTGTATATGTACGGTGAGGCGTGTGTGTGCTCATGGTGTATATGTACGGTGAGGCGTGTGAGTGCTCATGGTGTATATGTTCGGTGAGGCGTGTGTGTGCTCATGGTGTATATGTACGGTGAGGCGTGTGTGTGCCCATGGTGTATATGTACGGTGAGGCGTGTGTGTGCTCATGGTGTATATGTACGGTGAAGTGTGTGTGTCCCCATGGTGTATATTTACGGTGAGGTGTGTGTGTGCTCATGGTGTATATGTACGGTGAAGTGTGTGTGTGCCCATGGTGTATATTTACGGTGAGGTGTGTGTGCTCATGGTGTATATGTACGGTGAGGCGAGTGTGTGCTCATGGTGTATATGTACGGTGAAGTGTGTGTGTGCCCATGGTGTATATTTACGGTGAGGTGTGTGTGTGCCCATGGCGTATATGTACGGTGAGGCGTGTGTGTGCCCATGGTGTATATGTACGGTGAGGTGTGTGTGTGCTCATGGTGTATATGTACGGTGAGGCGTGTGTGTGCCCATGGTGTATATGTACGGTGAAGTGTGTGTGTGCCCATGGTGTATATTTACGGTGAGGTGTGTGTGCTCATGGTGTATATTTACGGTGAGGTGTGTGTGCTCATGGTGTATATGTACGGTGAGGTGTGTGTGCTCATGGTGTATATGTACGGTTAGGCGTGTGTGTGCTCATGGTGTATATGTACGATGAGGCGTGTGTGTGCTCATGGTGTATATGTACGGTGAAGTGTGTGTGCCCATGGTGTATATTTACGGTGAGGTGTGTGTGTGCCCATGGTGTATATGTACGGTGAGGCGTGTGTGTGCCCATGGTGTATATGTACGGTGAGGTGTGTGTGTGCTCATGGTGTATATGTACGGTGAGGCGTGTGTGTGCCCATGGTGTATATGTACGGTGAAGTGTGTGTGTGCCCATGGTGTATATTTACGGTGAGGTGTGTGTGCTCATGGTGTATATGTACGGTGAGGTGTGTGTGCTCATGGTGTATATGTACGGTGAGGCGTGTGTGTGCTCATGGTGTATATGTACGGTGAGGCGTGTGTGTGCTCATGGTGTATATGTACGGTGAGGTGTGTGTGCTCATGGTGTATATGTACGGTGAGGTGTGTGTGCTCATGGTGTATATGTACGGTGAGGTGTGTGTGTGCTCATGGTGTATATGTACGGTGAGGTGTGTGTGCTCATGGTGTATATGTACGGTGAGGTGTGTGTGTGCTCATGGTGTATATGTCCGGTGAGGTGTGTGTGTGCTCATGGTGTATATGTACGGTGAGGCGTGTGTGTGCTAATGGTGTATATGTACGGTGAGGCGTGTGTGTGCTCGTGGTGTATATGTACGGTGAGGTGTGTGTGCTCATGGTGTATATGTACGGTGAGGTGTGTGTGTGCTCATGGTGTATATGTACGGTGAGGTGTGTGTGTGCTCATGGTGTATATGTACGGTGAGGCGTGTGTGTGCTCATGGTGTATATGTACGGTGAGGTGTGTGTGTGCTCATAGTGTATATGTACGGTGAGGTGTGTGTGTGTGCTCAAGGTGTATATGTACGGTGAGGTGTGTGTGTGCTCATGGTGTATATGTACGGTGAGGTGTGTGTGTGCCCATGGTGTATATGTACGGTGAGGTGTGTGTGTGCTCATGGTGTATATGTACGGTGAGGTGTGTGTGTGCTCATGGTGTATATGTACGGTGAGGTGTGTGTGTGCTCATGGTGTATATGTACGGTGAGGTGTGTGTGCCCATGGTGTAAATGTACGGTGAGGTGTGTGTGCCCATGGTGTATATGTACGGTGAGGCGTGTGTGTGCTCATGATGTATATGTACGGTGAGGCGTGTGTGTGCTCATGGTGTATATGTACGGTGAGGTGTGTGTGTGCTCATGGTGTATATGTACGGTGAGGCGTGTGTGTGCCCATGGTGTATATGTACGGTGAGGTGTGTGTGCCCATGGTGTATATGTACGGTGAGGTGTGTGTGCCCATGGTGTATATGTACGGTGAGGCGTGTGTGTGCTCATGGTGTATATGTACGGTGAGGCGTGTGTGTGCCCATGGTGTATATGTACGGTGATGTGTGTGTGCCCATGGTGTATATGTACGGTGAGGTGTGTGTGTGCTCATGGTGTATATGTACGGTGAGGTGTGTGTGCCCATGGTGTATATGTACGGTGAGGTGTGTGTGCCCATGGTGTATATGTACGGTGAGGCGTGTGTGTGCTCATGGTGTATATGTACGGTGAGGCGTGTGTGCCCATGGTGTATATGTACGGTGAGGCGTGTGTGCCCATGGTGTATATGTACTGTGAGGCGTGTGTGTGCTCATTGTGTATATGTACGGTGAGGCGCGTGTGCCCATGGTGTATATGTACGTGGAGGCGTGTGCGTGCTCATGGTGTATATGTACGGTGAGGCGTGTGTGCCGATGGTGTATATGTACGGTGAGGTGTGTGTGTGCTCATGGTGTATATGTACGGTGAGGCGTGTGTGTGTTCATGGTGTATATGTACGGTGAAGTGTGTGTGTGCCCATGGTGTATATGTAAGGTGAAGTGTGTGTGTGCCCATGGTGTATATGTACGGTGAGGCGTGTGTGCTCATGGTGTATATGTACGGTGAAGTGTGTGTGCTCATGGTGTATATGTACGGTGAGGTGTGTGTGTGTGCCCATGGTGTATATGTACGGTGAGGTGTGTGTGTGTGTGTGCCCATGGTGTATATGTACGGTGAGGTGTGTGTGCTCATGGTGTATATGTACGGTGAGGTGTGTGCTCATGGTGTATATGTACGGTGAAGTGTGTGTGTGCCCATGGTGTGTATGTACGGTGAGGCATGTGTGCTCATGGTGTATATGTACGGTGAGGTGTGTGTGCTCATGGTGTATATGTACGGTGAGGTGTGTGTGCTCATGGTGTATATGTACGGTTAGGTGTGTGTGTGTGTGTGCCATGGTGTATATGTACGGTGAGGTGTGTGTGCTCATGGTGTATATGTACGGTGAGGTGTGTGTGCTCATGGTGTATATGTACGGTGAGGTGTGTGTGCTCATGGTGTATATGTACGGTGAGGTGTGTGTACTCATGGTGTATATGTTCGGTTAGGTGTGTGTGTGTGTGTGCCCATGGCGTATATGTACGGTGAGGTGTGTGTGCTCATGGTGTATATGTACGGTGAGGTGTGTGTGCTCATGATGTATATGTACGGTGAGGTGTGTGTGCTCATGGTGTATATGTACGGTTAGGTGTGTGTGTGTATGCCTATTACAACCTAGGCTTTCAAATGGCCTGTTAACCCAGGTGTAATGGGAGCAAATAAACACAGTAGAAAAAGTTTAGACTTATATTATCCTTCACCAAATTTAGAACAGCAATATGTACACTATGTACAGTAATAAATATAGTGCACGTCACGGTAAGCAAGGCAGAAATAGAAGCCACAAGAAAGCAGACCGTGCTTCAACCAGCTCTAGAATGGGAATGACAAGGGCAGACAGGAGAGCGGTATCCACATAACCTCTGCGATTGTCAATCCCACCTTCTTATTGGCTAGAACCTGGTCACTAGTTGAACGATGGGGCCCCATCATCAACTCTTAGCAACCTGGTTCGCTGGTTGGGGGAGATAGCCTGTAAATGAGGGTGTGTCCATGCGCCGAATAAAGGTTACGTACTCTTTGCATGCCACACCCCCACCCCCGAGAAGGCTCAGGATTAGGCTGCCACCTCCCAGTGGTAACCGTGCCGCCATGGCACAAAATAATGGGACCGCCTATCCTCTCCACCATCCAACTCTTAGATAGAGCTCAGCTTTCCTAGTGCCTGAAAGCCAAACCCTAAACTCAGAGTGAGACAGCAGTCAGATAAGCCAACATAGGTCCAAGATACAAGCGGACGGTAGCCCGTATCCCCTCACTAAAAAAAAACCCCACATCAGGGGATAAAAAAAAGAGCTTGAAAGGGGGGTTACCACAAATACATCCTAACCTAAATAAAATATTAAACTAGACTCTTGACAAAGAGTCTGCCAACACATTTTCTTTGCCGGCAATATATTTAATAAAAATATTGTAGGGCTGCAGCCTGAGAGTCCAACGCATAAGCCTTGTGTTGTGATTCTTCATGGCTTGGAGATAGACTAACGGGTTGTGATCACTGTAGACTGTGACCACCTGCGATGTTTGGCCCACATAAACATCGAAATGCTCCAAAGCCATTACCAGCGCGAGGGCTTCTTTTTCAATGGTAGAGTAAGCTCTCTGATGTGGCTGGAACTTGGCTGAAAAGTATGCGATTGGCTGCAGCTCCTTGTTCCCGATTTGTAATAGTACCGCCCCAACCCCAGACTCACAAGCATCAACCTGTAATGAAAAAGGTTTGGAGAAGTCTGGAGACAAGAGAATGGGTGCAGAGCACAATAATCTTTTTGCTTTATTAAAAGCAGTGTTACAATCTGACGTCCAATTAAAGGGAACTTTATGACTGGTAAGAGAGGTAAGAGGGGCTACAATATCTGAGAAATTCTTACAGAATCTTCTGTAAAATCCTATCATGCCTAGGAAACGTTGAAGAGATTTCCTATCATGAGGAACTGGATATTCTTTAATCGAAAGAACTTTAGCAAGTTTAGGTGCAACTTTACCACTACCTACTTCATGGCCTAGAAAAGTGACAGTGGCCTGGCCAAAGGAAGATTTAGACAAATTAACTGTTAATTGGGAATTCTTAAAGGTCTCAAACAGAGCTTTAAGTCTAAGTAGGTGTTGATCCCAAGTATCAGACACCACAACAATATCATCTAGGTATGCTGCCGTGCCTTCAAGTCCTTTAATAGCCTGATGGACGAGTTTCTGGAATGAAGAGGGGGAATTTTTCATTCCGAAGGGGGTAACTGTATACTGATAATGACCTCCTGGAATCACGAAGGCAGAGATTTCCTTCGCCTTATCTGTCAAAGGTACCTGATAGTAACCTTTAAGGAGATCTAATTTGGACACAAAAGTAGCCTTACCCACAAAGTCAATTACGTCATCCAGACGAGGAAGAGGGTAAGCATCTGTAATTGTGACCTCGTTCACTTTACGGTAGTCTGTGCACATACGAAACCCTCCATCAGCCTTTTTTACTAGGATGCACGGTGAAGCCCATGGACTAGACGACTCCTCCACTAAACCATGTTCTAACAAGAAGTCTACTTCCTGCTGAAGTAACCTTTGCTTTTCAGGATTAGCTCTGTAGGGGGAGAGTTTAATTGGTTTAGATTTTCCCACATCTACATCATGGTAACCTAACGTACATTTTTTCGGCACATCCGAAAAAATATTAGGATATGACTGTAGAAGCTCAGTTAAATTGGTTGCTTGTATTTCAGATAATCCATCCATTAACGGGCTAGGATCCTTGAGGAGGACAGAATTTGAAAGTTTAGTATTAATTTCAGAGATAGAGTGCAAAGAGTCAGAGTCGTCCTCAGAGGTAGAGGACAGAGTCATTACTGGGACTTTATCTGGTGTATGAAAGGCCTTGATTTGATTTATGTGGTAAGTTTTTGTTTTTGAGGTCTTATCAATGGGAGCTACCACATAATTTAAATCAGATAATCTACTTACTATCTGCATAGGTCCCGTAAATCTAGCTTTCAAGGTGTGGCCAGGTATAGGTTCCTGCACCAACACCTTGTCTCCTGGATGGAAGGAGCGGAATTGTGCACTTCTGTCATACCTCTGTTTCATCTTACTTTGAGCTGTCTTTAGCTTAGCCGTGGCTAACTCACGTGCCACCTGCAACCTTGAAGACGGGTTGTAGAGTGCTGAGCTTACGTCTTCTCCCATCCATCCTTCTTTGAGCACCCGAAGAGGACCTCGTACATTGTGCCCAAAGATCAGCTCAAACGGACTATACCCTGTAGACTCTTGCACCGTCTCTCGTACTGAGAACAGCAACAATGGTAGAGATTCATCCCAATCTGTCGGAAAGTGCATGCAAAAACTTCTCATCATTGTTTTTAATGTTTGGTGGAATCTTTCCAAGGCGCCTTGGGACTGAGGGTGATAGGCAGTGGATAAGTTGTGAATTATCCCTAACCTAGTTAATACTTCCCTAAATGCTTTGGCAGTGAAGTTAGTACCTTGATCACTTTGTATAGTTTTAGGAATGCCAAAACAAGAAATGAATTTTGTTAAAGCTTTGAGAATAGCTTTAGTATTGATACTACGCATTGGGATCGCTTCAGGATATCTGGTTACTTTATCCATAATTGTAAATAAATACTGATTTCCAGACTTTGACTTAGGTAGTGGACCTACACAATCTATAATTAAATCTGCAAAAGGTTCTCCATCAGCAGGTATGGGTTGGAGAGGTGCAGGTTTAATAGAATGTCCAGGTTTTCCAACTTGCTGACATTCTCGGCAACACCTAATATGATTCTTCACATCTTTCTTTAATGTTGGCCAATAAAATTCTTTTGTGATTCTATACAAGGTTTTTGTAATTCCTAAGTGACCTCCTGATGACGTATTATGAGCTATATTTAATATCTGAGGTCTATACTTGGTTGGAACCACTAACCTGTCGTATAATTGCCGGCCCTCTGTCTCCTTACCAGTCTCAGTGCATACCAAATAATCATTTTTAACTTCATACTTGACTGGATGACCCAAAGAGGATTTACCCATGGCTGCCTCAAAAGCGAATTTTAACGAAGGGTCCTTACGTTGTTCCTCCCGGAAGGACAGTCCCTCGGGCATGGAAACAGAGACATCTGGCAATCCTGCAACCTGGGAATAGGAAGGCTTGATCGGGGTCTGTTCACTTGATTTACGAGACTCCGGCCGGTGTGTCTCATAAAACAACGTGGCTATTCCGAGATCGGAGTCGTCCAAGGATAGGTCAACATTCTCCCCAGACAGCCCTTGGGATGTTGCCCGAGTTATGGCCAACACTGGAGAAGCATTAATCATTATAGGTTCAGGACACGAAGTAACAGTAGTAATGTTATTACCCAGTAATAACATGGCATTTTTCATGGGAAATCCTTTTGAGATACCTACAGTCAAGTACCCAGTGTAATATTTGCACTGTACATAAATTTTATGCAAAGGAACAGAATATATAGTTCCTCCATAGGCTTCCAATAAAACTGATGAATTCAAGGAAGTATTCTCTGAAAGGGGTAATATTCCTTCTCTGACAAGTGAGCAATATGCTCCAGTATCTCTAAAGGTATTTACTTTAGTTGGTTCTGAGTTTTCCTGAAGGGAAATAAGACTTTCGCAATAATAAGGGGCCATACCTTTTTCTACTTCTCTAGGGGACATGTTACTAGGGATATTAGAGATTTTCCCGATGGGTTGAGGTTTTTGGGGGCAGTTGGAACTGATATGACCTACTTTATTACACCTGAAGCAGACGACAGGCTTGCCCTTTACTCCCTGATGACGTTGCAAGTGGTGTCGTTCTGGCTGGTGCCTCTCTGGATATTGTTGTCGAGATGCTCCATAAGTAGTTTGCCTCTCCGCAGGGGGACCATATGTTGAGAAGCGTGGCTCACCAGGTGACTTGGTTGGATGTCGTAGACGCTCTCCCTCCGGCTGGCACTTCATTCTCCAATGTTGTCGATCTCTGCTCACGCCAGACTGTTGAAAAGAGAGACGGGACCGCTCGGACAAGGAGCGGTTCGTTTCGAAGGTATCAGCCAACCTGGCCGCCTCCAATGCAGTGGTTAAGTCACGATCCTGCAGAAAGACACGAACCTCTGGTCCCACAGACTCCAGCAGGTTATCAATCAGAATAAGCTGCACCAGCTCCTCAAAGTTAGAGACACCACTCGCTTTATACCAGCTGGTAAAAGCTTTGGTTTGCTGTCTCACAAAGTCCACCAGGGATTGACCAAGCTGCCGCCTGTTCAATTTGAAGGTCTTACGATATTTAGCTGGGATACATGTATATGCTCCCAACACTGTGGTCTTCACTACTTGATAATCAGAGAATTCAGCGTCAGTTAATACCGACGTAAATTCCTGTGCCTTACCCAATAATGCTGTATGAACCAACGCTGCCCAGTGCTGTTCCGGCCACCTCAAGGCTCGAGCCTGATTTTCGAAGCTTTCGAAAAATTGCTCTGGTTCGGCCTCATTGAAGCGGGGAACAAGCTGTACTGCTTTTTGTAAACTGAAATCGTTTACAGAATGCGAAAACTGCCTCCTTTCTCTTTCCCTATCAAATTCTTCCCTTGCGAATGCTCTCTGTTCCCTAGTTTGCTCAAGATTGATTTTTGCCAGCTGAAGTGCCAACGACGCTGATTCACCCTGAGACAACCCAGCTGCACTATACTGACCATTTTGCTCCGTAGGTGTATCATCTTCCTCCTGCGAGAACATAGTAGTTTTTGCCCTAGCTCCCGTAGAGGGAGGAGTCTGATGTGCCATCTCTTCTTCAATAAGTATGTCAGCAATAAGTGAACGCAGTTGCGCAGCTGTAAGAGTGCGTTTATAGGGAATGCCAATGGAACGAGCAATTTGCCAACAACGCTGTAGGGACAATTTAGGTAGGTTATGCAAAGTATATGCCGACACCAGGCGTCTGACTCGTCTAGGTGGCATAAGTTATTCGCTATGCACAGTACGAATACCCCAACGTAACACGTTAATTTGCAGAACACGCTTAGCTATGCACAGTACGATTGCAGAATACGCATACAAGCAAAGCCGACTGCACACAAGACTGACCGTAGCGAAGCGAGCACACTGAACAAGCTAGTAGCGAGCTGCTGAACGATCACACAATAGCAAGGCTGATAATAAGCAAATGACACGCAAAATTTGTAAAGCGAAGCGAAACAGCAAGCTACACAATGTTCCTGCTACAAGCTTCACCCTAAGCTCAACCGTTTCTCTAAGTCCAGCTCCCGGACAGGCTACCCATATTACAACCTAGGCTTTCAAATGGCCTGTTAACCCAGGTGTAATGGGAGCAAATAAACACAGTAGAAAAAGTTTAGACTTATATTATCCTTCACCAAATTTAGAACAGCAATATGTACACTATGTACAGTAATAAATATAGTGCACGTCACGGTAAGCAAGGCAGAAATAGAAGCCACAAGAAAGCAGACCGTGCTTCAACCAGCTCTAGAATGGGAATGACAAGGGCAGACAGGAGAGCGGTATCCACATAACCTCTGCGATTGTCAATCCCACCTTCTTATTGGCTAGAACCTGGTCACTAGTTGAACGATGGGGCCCCATCATCAACTCTTAGCAACCTGGTTCGCTGGTTGGGGGAGATAGCCTGTAAATGAGGGTGTGTCCATGCGCCGAATAAAGGTTACGTACTCTTTGCATGCCACAATGCCCATGGTGTATATGTACGGTGAGGTGTGTGTGCTCATGGTGTATCTGTACGGTGAGGTGTGTGTGCTCATGGTGTATATGTACGGTGAGGTAGGTGTGCTCATGGTGTATATGTACAGTGAGGTGTGTGTACTCATGGTGTATATGTACGGTTAGGTGTGTGTGTGTGTGTGTGTGCCCATGGCGTATATGTACGGTGAGGTGTGTGTGCTCATGGTGTATATGTACGGTGAGGTGTGTGTGCTCATGGTGTATATGTACGGTGAGGTGTGTGTACTCATGGTGTATATGTACGGTGAGGTGTGTGTGCTCATGGTGTATATGTACGGTGAGGTGTGTGTGCTCATGGTGTATATGTACGGTGAGGTGTGTGTGCTCATGGTGTATATGTACGGTGAGGTGTGTGTACTCATGGTGTATATGTACGGTTAGGTGTGTGTGTGTGTGTGCCCATGGCGTATATGTACGGTGAGGAGTGTGTACTCATGGTGTATATGTACGGTGAGGTGTGTGTGCTCATTGTGTATATGTACGGTGAGGTGTGTGTGCTCATGGTGTATATGTACGGTGAGGTGTGAGTGCTCATGGTGTATATGTACGGTTAGGTGTGTGTGTGTGTGTGTGCCCATGGTGTATATGTACGGTGAGGTGTGTGTGCTCATGGTGTATATGTACGGTGAGGTGTGTGTGCTCATGGTGTATATGTACGGTGAGGTGTGTGTGCTCATGGTGTATATGTATGGTGAGGTGTGTGTGCTCATGGTGTATATGTACGGTGAGGTGTGTGTGCTCATGGTGTAAATGTACGGTGAGGTGTGTGTGTGCCCATGGTGTATATGTACGGGGAAGTGTGTGTGTGTGTCAATGGTGTATATGTACGGTGAGGTGTGTGTGTGCCTATGGTGTATATGTACGGTGAAGTGTGTGTGTGTGCCCATGGTGTATACGTACGGTGAAGTGTATATGTTATATGTACCGTGAGGTGTGTGTGTGCCGATGGTGTATACGTACGGTGAGATGTATATGTGTGCCCATGGTGTATATGTACGGTGAGGTGTGTGTGTGCCCATGGTGTATATGTACTGTGAGGTGTGCGTGTGCCCATGGTGTATATGTACGGTGAGGTGTGTATGTGTGCCCATGTTGTATATGTACGGTGAAGTGTGTGTGCGTGCCCATGTTGTATATGTACGGTGAGGTGTGTGTGTGTGCCCATGGTGTATATGTACGGTGAGTTGTGTGTGTACCCATGGTGTATATAAACGGTGAAGTGTGTGTGCCCATGGTGTATATGTACGGTGAGGTGTGTGTGTGCCCATGGTGTATATGTACGGTGAAGTGTGTGTGTGTGCCCATGGTGTATATGTACTGCGAGGTGTGTGTGTGCCCATTGTGTATATGTACGGTGAAGTGTGTGTTTGTGCCCTTTGTGTATATGTACGGTGAGGTGAGTGTGTGCCCATGGTGTATATATACGGTGAGGTGTGTATGTGTGCCCATGGTGTATATGTACGGTGATGTGTGTATGTGTGCCCATTGTGTATATGCACGGTGAAGTGTGTGTGCGTGCCCATGGTGTATATGTACGGTGAGGTGTGTGTGTGTGCCCATGGTGTATATGTACGGTAAAGTGTGTGTGTGCCCATGGTGTATATGTATTGTGAGGTGTGTGTGTGCCCATGGTGTATATGTACGATGAGGTGTGTGTGTGTGCCCATAGTGTATATGTACGGTGACGTGTGTGTGTGCCCATGGAGTATATGTACGATGAGGTGTGTATATGCCCATGGTGTATATGTACGGTGAGGTGTGTATGTGCCCATAGTGTATATGTACGGTGAGGTGTGTGTGTATGTGCCCATGGTGTATATGTACGTTGAGGTGTGTGTGTGTGTGCCCATGGTGTATATGTACAGTGAGGTCTGTATGTGCCCATGGTGTATATGTACGGTGAGGTGTGTGTGTGCCCATTGTGTATATGTTCGGTGAGGTGTGTGTGTGTGTGCCCCATGGTGTATATGTACGGTGAGGCGTGTGTGTGTGCCCATGGTGTATATGTACGGTGAGGTGAGTATTATGTTCCCATGGTGTATATGTACGGTGAGGTGTGTACGTGCCCATGGTGTATATGTAAGGTGAGGTGTGTATGTGCCCATGGTGTATATGTACGGTGAGGTGCGTGTGTGCTCATGGTGTATATGTACGGTGAGGTGTCTGTGCTCATGGTGTATATGTACGGTGAGGTGTGTGCTCATGGTGTATATGTACGGTGAAGTGTGTGTGTGTGCCCATGGTGTATATCTACGATGAGGTATGTGTGTGAGCTCATAATGTATATGTACGGTGAGGCGTGTGTGTTCATGGTGTATATGTACGGTTAGGTGTGTGTGCCATGGTGTATATGTACGGTGAGGTGTGTGTGTGCCCATCTGTATTCGGGTGAGGTGTGTGTGTTCCCATATGTACGGTGAGGTGTGTGTGCTCCCATGGTGTATATGTACGGTGAGGTGTGTGCTCATGGTGTGTATGTACGGTGAGGTGTGCCAATGGTGTATATGTACAGTGAGGTATGCGTGTATGGTGTATACTACATGGTGTATATGTTCGATGTTACGTAAGGTGAGGTGTGTGTGTGTGGTGTATACGTACCCCATGGTGTATATGTACGGTGATGTGTGTGTGCTACATATGTGTATATGTACGGTGAGGTGTGTGTATGCCCATGGTGTATACGAACTGTGAAGTGTGTGTGTGCCCATGGTGTATAGGTACGGTGAGGTGTGTGTGATGCCCATGGTGTATATGTACGGCGAGATGTGTGTGTGCCCATGGTGTATACGTATGATGAGGTGTGTGTGTGTGCCCATGGTGTATACGTACGGTGAGGTGTGTGTGTGACAATGGTGCATACGTACGGTGAGGTGTGTGTGTGTGTGTGCCCATGGTGTATACGTACGGTGAGGTGTGTGTGTGCCCATGGTGTATAAGTATGGTGAGGTGTGTGTGTGCCCATGGTGTATACGGACGGTTAGGTGTGTGCCCATGGTGTATATGTACGGTGAGGTGTGTATGTGCCCATGGTGTATATATACGGTGAGGTGCGTGTGTGCCCATGTTGTACACGTAAGGTGAGGTGTGTGTGTGCCCATGGTGTATACGTACGGTGAGGTGTGTGTGTGCCCATGTTGTATATATACGGTGAGGTGTGCGTGTGCCCATGGTGTATACGTACGGTGAGGTGTGTGCCCATGGTGTATATGTACGGTGAGGTGTGTGTGTGCCCATGGTGAATACGTACGGTGGAGTATGTGTGCCCATTGTGTATACGTACGGTGAGATGTGTGTGTGCCCATGGTGTATAGGTACGGTGAGGTGTGTGTGTGCCCATGGTGTATAGGTACGGTGAGGTGTGTGTGTGCCCATGGTGTATATGTACGGTGAGGTGTGTGTGTGCCCATGGTGTATACGTATGGTGAGGTGTGTGTGTGTGCCCATGGTGTATACGTACGGTGAGGTGTGTGTGTGTGTGTGCCCATGGTGTATATGTACGGTGAGGAGTGTTTGTGTGCCCATGGTGTATGTGTACGGTGAGGTGTGTTTGTGCCCATTGTGTATATGTACGGTGAAGTGTGTGTTTGTGCCCCTGGTGTATATGTACGGTGAGGTGTGTGTGCTCATGGTGTATATGTACGGTGAGGTGTGTGTGCTCATGGTGTATATGTACGGTGAGGTGTGTGTGTGCTCATGGTGTATATGTACGGTGAGGTGTGTGTGCTCATGGTGTATATGTACGGTGAGGTGTGTGTGTGCTCATGGTGTATATGTACGGTGAGGTGTGTGTGCTCATGGTGTATATGTACGGTGAGGTGTGTGTGCTAATGGTGTATATGTACGGTGAGGCGTGTGTGTGCTCATGGTGTATATGTACGGTGAGGTGTGTGTGCTCATGGTGTATATGTACGGTGAGGTGCGTGTGCTCATGGTGTATATGTACGGTGAGGTGTGTGTGCTCATGGTGTATATGTACGGTGAGGTGTGTGTGCTCATGGTGTATATGTACGGTGAGGTGTGTGTGCTCATGGTGTATATGTACGGTGAGGTGTGTGTGCTCATGGTGTATATGTACGGTGAGGTGTGTGTGCCCATGGTGTATATGTACGGTGAGGTGTGTGTGCCCATGGTGTATATGTACGGTGAGGTGTGTGTGCTCATGGTGTATATGTACGGTGAGGTGTGTGTGCTCATGGTGTATATGTACGGTGAGGTGTGTGTGCTCATGGTGTATATGTACGGTGAGGTGTGTGTGCTCATGGTGTATATGTACGGTGAGGTGTGTGTGCCCATGGTGTATATGTACGGTGAGGTGTGTGTGCCCATGGTGTATATGTACGGTGAGGTGTGTGTGCTCATGGTGTATATGTACGGTGAGGCGTGTGTGCCCATGGCGTATATGTACGGTGAGGCGTGTGTGCCCATGGCGTATATGTACGGTGAGGTGTGTGTGCCCATGGCGTATATGTACGGTGAGGTGTGTGTGCTCATGGTGTATATGTACGGTGAGGTGTGTGTGCTCATGGTGTATATGTACGGTGAGGCGTGTGTGTGCTCATGGTGTATATGTACGGTGAGGTGTGTGTGCCCATGGTGTATATGTACGGTGAGGTGTGTGTGCTCATGGTGTATATGTACGGTGAGGTGTGTGTGCTCATGGTGTATATGTACGGTGAGGTGTGTGTGCCCATGGTGTATATGTACGGTGAGGTGTGTGTGCCCATGGTGTATATGTACGGTGAGGTGTGTGTGCTCATGGTGTATATGTACGGTGAGGTGTGTGTGCCCATGGTGTATATGTACGGTGAGGCGTGTGTGTGCCATGGTGTATATGTACGGTGAGGTGTGTGTGCCCATGGTGTATATGTACGGTGAGGTGTGTGTGCTCATGGTGTATATGTACGGTGAGGTGTGTGTGCCCATGGCGTATATGTACGGTGAGGTGTGTGTGCTCATGGTGTATATGTACGGTGAGGTGTGTGTGCCCATGGCGTATATGTACGGTGAGGTGTGTGTGCTCATGGTGTATATGTACGGTGAGGTGTGTGTGCTCATGGTGTATATGTACGGTGAGGTGTGTGTGCTCATGGTGTATATGTACGGTGAGGTGTGTGTGCTCATGGTGTATATGTACGGTGAGGTGTGTGTGTGTCATGGTGTATATGTACGGTGAGGTGTGTGTGTGTGTGTGTGTGCCCATGGCGTATATGTACGGTGAGGTGTGTGTGCTCATGGTGTATATGTACGGTGAGGTGTGTGTGCTCATGGTGTATATGTACGGTGAGGTGTGTGTGCTCATGGTGTATATGTACGGTGAGGTGTGTGTGCTCATGGTGTATATGTACGGTGAGGTGTGTGTGCTCATGGTGTATATGTACGGTGAGGTGCGTGTGCTCATGGTGTATATGTACGGTGAGGTGTGTGTGCTCATGGTGTATATGTACGGTGAGGTGTGTGTACTCATGGTGTATATGTTCGGTTAGGTGTGTGTGTGTGTGTGCCCATGGTGTATATGTACGGTGATGTGTGTGTGCTCATAGTGTATATGTACGGTGAGGTGTGTGTGCTCATAGTGTATATGTACGGTGAGGTGTGTGTGCTCATGGTGTATATGTACGGTGAGGTGTGTGTGCTCATGTTGTATATGTACGGTGAGGTGTGTGTGCTCATGGTGTATATGTACGGTGAGGTGTGTGTGCTCATGGTGTATATGTACGGTGAGGTGTGTGTGCTCATGGTGTATATGTACGGTGAGGTGTGTGTACTCATGGTGTATATGTACGGTTAGGTGTGTGTGTGTGTGTGTGTGCCCATGGCGTATATGTACGGTGAGGTGTGTGTGCTCATGGTGTATATGTACGGTGAGGTGTGTGTGCTCATGGTGTATATGTACGGTGAGGTGTGTGTGCTCATGGTGTATATGTACGGTGAGGTGTGTGTGTGTGCCCATGGTGTATATGTACGGTGAGGTGTGTGTGCTCATGGTGTATATGTACGGTGAGGTGTGTGTGCTCATGGTGTATATGTACGGTGAGGTGTGTGTGCTCATGGTGTATATGTACGGTTAGGTGTGTGTGTGTGTGGTGTATATGTACCCATGGTGTATATGTACGTATATGTACGGTGAGGTGTGTGTGTGTGCCCATGTGTACGTGAGGTGTGTGTGCTCATGGTGTATATGTACGGTGAGGTGTGTGTTCATTGTGTATATGTACGGTGATGTGTGTGTGCTCATAGTGTATATGTACGGTGAGGTGTGTGTGCTCATAGTGTATATGTACGGTGAGGTGTGTGTGTGTGTGTGTGTGTGTGCCCATGGTGTATATGTACGGTGATGTGTGTGTGCTCATGGTGTATATGTACGGTGAGGTGCGTGTGCTCATGGTGTATATGTACGGTGAGGTGCGTGTGCTCATGGTGTATATGTACGGTGAGGTGTGTGTGCTCATGGTGTATATGTACGGTAAGGTGTGTTTGCCAATTGTGTATATGTACGGTGAGGTGTGTGTGCGCGCATTGTGTATATGTACGGTGAAGTGTGTGTGTGTGTCTATGGTGTATATGTACGGTGAGGTGTGTGTGTGCCCATGGTGTATATGTACGGTGAAGTGTGTGTGTGTGCCCATGGTGTATATGTACGGTGAAGTGTGTATGTTATATGTACCGTGAGGTGTGTGTGTGCCGATGGTGTATGCGTACGGTGAGATGTGTATGTGTGCCCATGGTGTATATGTACGGTGAGGTGTGTGTATGCCCATGGTGTATATGTACTGTGAGGTATGCGTGTGCACATGGTGTATATGTACGGTGAGGTGTGTATGTGTGCCCATGTTGTATATGTACGGTGAAGTGTGTGTGCGTGCCCATGTTGTATATGTACGGTGAGGTGTGTGTGTGTGTGATCATGGTGTATATGTACGGTGAGGTGTGTGTGTGTGCCCATGGTGTATATGTACGGTGAGTTGTGTGTGTACCCATGGTGTATATGTACGGTGAGGTGTGTGTGTGTGCCCATGGTGTATATGTCCTCCGAGGTTTGTGTGTGCCCATTGTGTATATGTACGGTGAAGTGTGTGTTTGTGCCCATGGTGTATATGTACGGTGAGGTGTGTGTGTGCCCATGGTGTATATATACGGTGAGGTGTGTATGTGTGCCCATGGTGTATATGTACGTTCAGGTGTGTATGTGTGCCCATGGTGTATATGCACGGTGAAGTGTGTGTGCGTGCCCATGGTGTATATGTACGGTGAGGTGTGTGTGTGTGCCCATGGTGTATATGTACGGTAAAGTGTGTGTGTGCCCATGGTGTATTTGTACAGTGAGGTGTGTGTGTGCCCATGGTGTATATGTACGATGAGGTGTGTGTGTGTGCCCATAGTGTATATGTACGGTGAGGTGTGTGTGTGCCCATGGGGTATATGTACGATGAGGTGTGTATATGCCCATGGTGTATATGTACGGTGAGGTGTGTATGTGCCCATAGTGTATATGTACGGTGAGGTGTGTGTGTATGTGCCCATGGTGTATATGTACGGTGAGGTGTGTGTGTGTGTGCCCATGGTGTATATGTACAGTGAGGTCTGTATGTGCCCATGGTGTATATGTAAGGTGAGGTGTGTGTGTGCCCATATTGCATATGTTCGGTGAGGTGTGTGTGTGAGCCCCATGGTGTATATGTACGGTGAGGCGTGTGTGTGTGCCCATGGTGTATATGTACTGTGAGGTGAGTATTATGTTCCCATGGTGTATATGTACGGTGAGGTGTGTACGTGCCCATGGTGTATATGTACGGTGAGGTGTGTATGTGCCCATGGTGTATATGTACGGTGAGGTGCGTGTGTGCTCATGGTGTATATGTACGACGAGGTGTGTATGTGCCCATGGTGTATATGTACGGTGAGGTGAGTATTATGTTCCCATGGTGTATATGTACGGTGAGCTGTGTATGTGCCCATGGTGTATATGTCCGGTGAGGTGTGTGTGTGCCCTTCGTGAATATATACGGTGAGGTGCGTGTGTTTGCCCATGGTGTATATGTACGGTGAGGTGTGTATGTGCCCATGGTGTATATGTACGGTGAGGTGTGTATGTGCCCATTGTGTATATGTACGGTGAGATGTGTATGAGCCCATTGTGTATATGTACGGTGAAGTGTGTGTGTGCCCATGGTGTATATGTACGGTGAGGTGTGTGTGTGCCCATGCTGTATTCGCACGGTGAGGTGTGTGTGTTCCCATGGTGTATACGTACGGTGAGGTGTGTGTGTTCCCATGGTGTATACGTACGGTGAGGTGTGTGTTTGCCCATGGTGTATAAGTACGTTGAGGTGTGTGTGTGCCCATGGTGTATACGTACGGTGAGGTGTGTGCCAATGGTGTATATGTACAGTGAGGTGTGCGTGTGCCCATGGTGTATACGTACGGTGAGGTGTGTATGTGCCCATGGTGTATATGTACGGTGAGGTGTGTGTGTCCCCTTGATGTATACGTTAGGTGAGGTGTGTGTGTGCCCATGGTGTATACGTACGGTGAGGTGTGTGTGTGCCCATGGTGTATACGTACGGTGAGGAGTGTGCCCATTGTGTATATGTACGGTGAGGTGTGTGTATGCCCATGGTGTATACGTACGGTGAGGTGTGTGTGTGCCCATGGTGTATACGTACGGTGAGGTGTGTGTGTGCCCATGGTGTATAGGTACGGTGAGGTGAGTGTGTGCCCATGGTGTATAGGTACGGTGAGGTGTGTGTGCCCATGGTGTATACGTATGATGAGGTGTGTGTGTGTGCCCATGGTGTATACGTACGGTGAGGTGTGTGTGTGACAATGGTGCATACGTACGGTGAGGTGTGTGTGTGTGTGTGCCCATGGTGTATACGTACGGTGAGGTGTGTGTGTGCCCATGGTGTGTACGTACGGTGAGGTGTGTGTGTGCCCATGGTGTATACGTACGGTGAGGTGTGTGCCCATGGTGTATATGTACGGTGAGGTGTGTGTGTGCCCATGGTGTATACGTACGGTGAGGTGTGTGTGTGCCCATGGTGTATACGTACGGTGAGGTGTGTGTGTGCCCATGGTGTATACGTACGGTGAGGTGTGTGTGTGCCCATGGTGTATATGTACGGTGAGGTGTGCGTGTGCCCATGGTGTATACGTACGGTGAGGTGTGTGCCCATGGTGTATATGTACGGTGAGGTGTGTGTGTGCCCATGGTGTATACGTACGGTGAGGTGTGTGTGTGCCCATGGTGTATACGTACGGTGAGGTGTGTGTGTGCCCATGGTGTATAGGTACGGTGAGGTGTGTGTGTGCCCATGGTGTATAGGTACGGTGAGGTGTGTGTGTGCCCATGGTGTATATGTACGGTGAGGTGTGTGTGTGCCCATGGTGTATACGTACGGTGAGGAGTGTGTGTGTGCCCATGGTGTATACGTACGGTGAGGTGTGTGTGTGCCCATGGTATATACGTACGGTGAGGAGTGTGTGTGTGCCCATGGTGTATATGTACGGTGAGGTGTGTTTGTGCCCATTGTGTATATGTACGGTGAAGTGTGTGTTTGTGCCCCTGGTGTATATGTACGGTGAGGTGTGTGTGTGCCCATGGTGTATATATACGGTGATGTGTGTATGTGTGCCCATGGTGTATATGTACGTTCAGGTGTGTGTGCCCATGGTGTATATGCACGGTGAAGTGTGTGTGCGTGCCCATGGTGTATATGTACGGTGAGGTGTGTGTGTGTGCCCATGGTGTATATGTACGGTAAAGTGTGTGTGTGCCCATGGTGTATATGTACAGTGAGGTGTGTGTGTGCCCATGGTGTATATGTACGATGAGGTGTGTGTGTGCCCATAGTGTATATGTACGGTGAGGTGTGTGTGTGCCCATGGTGTATATGTACGGTGAGGTGTGTATGTGCCCATAGTGTATATGTACGGTGAGGTGTGTGTGTGTGTGTGTGCCCATGGTGTATATGTACGGTGAGGTGTGTGTGTGTGCCCATGGTGTATATGTACAGTGAGGTGTGTATGTGCCCATGGTGTATATGTACGGTGAGGTGTGTGTGTGCCCATGGTGTATATGTTCGGTGGGGTGTGTGTGTGTGCCCCATTGTGTATATGTACGGTGAGGCTTGTGTGTGTGCCCATGGTGTATATGTACGGTGAGGTGAGTATTATGTTCCCATGGTGTATATGTACGGTGAGGTGTGTGTGTTCCCATGGTGTATACGTACGGTGAGGTGTGTGTGTGCCCATGGTGTATACGTACGGTGAGGTGTGTGTGTGCCCATGGTGTATACGTACGGTGAGGTGTGTTCCCATGGTGTATATGTACGGTGAGGTGTGCGTGTGCCCATGGTGTATACGTACGGTGAGGTGTGTATGTGCCCATGGTGTATATGTACGGTGAGGTGTGTGTGTGCCCATGGTGTATACGTAAGGTGAGGTGTGTGTGTGCCCATGGTGTATACGCACGGTGAGGTGTGTGTGTGCCTATGGTTTATATGTACGGTGAGGTGTGCGTGTGCCCATGGTGTATACGTACGGTAAGGTGTGTGCCCGTGGTGTATATGTACGGTGAGGTGTGTGTGTGCCCATGGTATATACGTACGGTGAGATGTGTGTGTGCCCATGGTGTATACGTACGGTGAGGTGTGTGTGTGCCCATGGTGTATATCTACGGTGAGGTGTGTGTGTGCCCATGGTGTATAAGTACGGTGAGGTGTGTGTGCCCATGGTGTATATGTACGGTGAGATGTGTGTGTGCCCATGGTGTATACGTATGATGAGGTGTGTGTGTGTGTGTGCCCATGGTGTATACGTACGGTGAGGTGTGTGTGTGCCCATGGTGAATACGTACGGTGAGGTGTGTGTGTGCCCATGGTGTATACCTACGGTGAGGTGTGTGTGTGCCCATGGTGTATACGTACGGTGAGGTGTGTGCCCATGGTGTATATGTACGGTGAGGTGTGCGTGTGCCCATGGTGTATACGTACGGTGAGGTGTGTATGTGCCCATGGTGTATATGTACGGTGAGGTGTGTGTGTGCCCATGTTGTATTCGTAAGGTGAGGTGTGTGTGTGCCCATGGTGTATACGTACGGTGAGGTGTGTGTGTGCCCATGGTGTATATGTACGGTGAGGTGTGCGTGTGCCCATGGTGTATACGTACGGTGAGGTGTGTGCCCATGGTGTATATGTACGGTGAGGTGTGTGTGTGCCCATGGTGTATACGTACGGTGGTGTGTGTGTGCCCATGGTGTATACGTACGGTGAGGTGTGTGTGTGCCCATGGTGTATAGGTACGGTGAGGTGTGTGTGTGCCCATGGTGTATAGGTACGGTGAGGTGTGTGTGTGTCCATGGTGTATATGGACGTTGAGGTGTGTGTGTGCCCATTGTGTATACGTATGGTGAGGTGTTTGTGTGTGCCCATGGTGTATACGTGCGGTGAGGTGTGTGTGTGCCCATGGTGCATACGTACGGTGAGGTGTGTGTGTGTGCCCATGGTGTATACGTGCAGTGAGGTGTGTGTGTGCCCATGGTGTATACGTACGGTGAGGTGTGTGTGTGCCCATGATGTATAAGTACGGTGAGGTGTGTGTGTGCCCATGGTGTACACGTACGGTGAGGTGTGTGCCCATGGTGTATATGTACGGTGAGGTGTGCGTGTGCCCATGGTGTATACGTACGGTGAGGTGTGTGTGTTCCTATGGTGTATACGTACGGTGAGGTGTGTGTGTGCCCATGGTGTATAAGTACGGTAAGGTGTGTGTGTGCCCATGGTGTATACGTACGGTGAGGTGTGTGCCCATGGTGTATATGTACGTGGAGGTGTGTGTGTTCCCATGGTGTATACGTACGGTGAGGTGTGTGTGTTCCCATGATGTATACGTACGGTGAGGTGTGTGTGTGCCCATGGTGTGTAAGTACGGTGAGGTGTGTGTGTGCCCATGGTGTATACGTACGGTGAGGTGTGTTCCCATGGTGTATATGTACGGTGAGGTGTGCGTGTGCCCATGTTGTATACGTACGGTGAGGTGTGTATGTGCCCATGGTGTATATGTACGGTGAGGTGTGTGTGTGCCCATGGTGTATACGTAAGGTGAGGTGTGTGTGTGCCCATGGTGTATACGCACGGTGAGGTGTGTTTGTGCCCATGGTTTATGTTTACGGTGAGGTGTGCGTGTGCCCATGGTGTATACGTACGGTAAGGTGTTTGCCCGTGGTGTATATGTACGGTGAGGTGTGTGTGTGCCCATGGTATATACGTACGGTGAGGTGTGTGTGTGCCCATGGTGTATAAGTACGGTGAGGTGTGTTTGCCCATGGTGTATATGTACGGTGAGATGTGTGTGTGCCCATGGTGTATACGTATGATGAGGTGTGTGTGTGTGCCCATGGTGTATACGTACGGTGAGGTGTGTGTGTGCCCATGGTGCATACGTACGGTGAGGTGTGTGTGTGCCCATGGTGTATACCTACGGTGAGGTGTGTGTGTGCCCATGGTGTATACGTACGGTGAGGTGTGTGCCCATGGTGTATATGTACGGTGAGGTGTGCGTGTGCCCATGGTGTATACGTACGGTGAGGTGTGTATGTGCCCATGGTGTATATGTACGGTGAGGTGTGTGTGTGCCCATGTTGTACACGTAAGGTAAGGTGTGTGTGTGCCCATGGTGTATACGTACGGTGAGGTGTGTGTGTGCCCATGGTGTATATGTACGGTGAGGTGTGCGTGTGCCCATGGTGTATACGTACGGTGAGGTGTGTGCCCATGGTGTATATGTACGGTGAGGTGTGTGTGTGCCCATGGTGTATACGTACGGTGGTGTGTGTGTGTGCCCATGGTGTATACGTACGGTGAGGTGTGTGTGTGCCCATGGTGTATAGGTACGGTGAGGTGTGTGTGTGCCCATGGTGTATAGGTACGGTGAGGTGTGTGTGTGTCCATGGTGTATATGTACGTTGAGGTGTGTGTGTGCCCATGGTGTATACGTATGGTGAGGTGTTTGTGTGTGCCCATGGTGTATACGTGCGGTGAGGTGTGTGTGTGCCCATGGTGCATACGTACGGTGAGGTGTGTGTGTGTGCCCATGGTGTATACGTGCAGTGAGGTGTGTGTGTGCCCATGGTGTATACGTATGGTGAGGTGTGTGTGTGCCCATGGTGTGTACGTACGGTGAGGTGTGTGTGTGCCCATGGTGTATACGTACGATGAGGTGTGTGTGTGCCCATGGTGTATACGTACGGTGAGGTGTGTGTGTTCCCATGGTGTATATGTACGGTGAGGTGTGTGTGTGCCCATGGTGTATACGTACGGTGAGGTGTGTGTGTGCCCATGGTGTATATGTACGGTGAGGTGTGTGTGTGCCCATGGTGTATACGTACGGTGAGGTGTGTGTGTTCTCATGGTGTATATGTACGGTGAGGTGTGTGTGTGCCCATGGTGTATACGTACGGTGAGGTGTGTGTGTGTGCCCATGGTGTATATGTACGGTGAGGTGTGTGTGTGCCCATGGTGTATATGTACTGTGAGATGTGTGTGCCATGGTGTATATGTACGGTGAAGTGTGTGTGTGCCCATGGTGTATACGTACGGTGAGGTGTGTGTGTTCCCATGGTGTATATGTACGGTGAAGTGTGTGTGTGCTCATGGTGTATACGTGCGGTGAGGTGTGTGTGTTCCCATGTTGTATATGCACGGTGAAGTGTGTGTGTGCCCATGGTGTATATGTACGGTGAAGTGTGTGTGTGCCCATGGTGTATATGTACGGTGAAGTGTGTGTGTGCCCATGTTGTATATGCACGGTGAAGTGTGTGTGTGCCCATGGTGTATACGTACGGTGAGGTGTGTGTGTTCCCATGTTGTATATGCACGGTGAAGTGTGTGTGTGCCCATGGTGTATATGCACGGTGAAGTGTGTGTGTGCCCATGGTGTATATGTACGGTGAGGTGTGTGTGTGTGCCTATGTTTTATAAAGTATTCTTGACTGGTGTTCACCGTGTTACATAAAGTCTTAATTAATAACTCTCGTGCAGTCAATAATCTGTAAATCATCATAACTAATCATCCAGTACCCATCATGCGCATGACTTAATGCTGGCGAATAACTCTCCATCCAAGGTATTCAAGAAACTCTTCTTTCCTCTGAATTAATTCCATTCCTGAGACTTAAAGGTGGAATATAGCCCATACATAATTAATTCCCTTCGCAAAGTAATCGTTATTCTGTTTCCAGTTAGTTGAAAATGCGCAGAAGACTACCTTAGATTTCTGATTTTAGTCCTTAACGTGGGCTTTGAGCTCACTGAGCCGCGTTTAGACGCACTACGCTGATTCGCGTTCCTGTGAGTTGAATTGCGTTAATATACGTTGAATGGCTTTCAGACGCTTCAGGTTGCGTTCGGGTGAGTTGAATCGTGCTTAGACGATGAGTAGCGTTCAGAGGAGTTCATCTGACTTGACGCATTCACTTGCCCATCACCACTTAAAGTCTCCTGCTCTCTCTTTCTCTCCCATTCTGCCATTGCTTTTGATCTCTCTCCACGTTGTCTTTTGCTTTCTTTTTAAATGCCTACGTAACACAATGTTTGCTTTGTCTGCCTCTGCTTCCCTCTCGTATATATCTTTCTTTTGACGGTAAAGTCAACTTCACTAAAAATACAACATTCTGGAAATTTTCGTCTAAAGTTTTAATACTTTGTTTTATGAATTAACATGGTGTATAAAGCGAAAGGAAAGGAATGGACGGAGATTCGAACTGAGGTCCTGATGTGTGGCAGGGGTTCTGATGTGTGGCAGGGGTCCTGATGTGTGGCAGGGGTTCCGATGTATGGCAGGGATCCTGATGTATGGCAGGGGTCCTGATGTGTGGCAGGGGTCCTGATGTGTGGCAGGGGTCCTGATGTGTGGCAGGGATCCTGATGTGTGGCAGGAGTCCTGATGTGTGGCAGGGATCCTGATGTGTGGCAGGAGTCCTGATGTGTGGCAGGGGTCCTGATGTGTGGCAGGGGTCCTGATGTGTGGCAGGAGTCCTGATGTGTGGCAGGGATCCTGATGTGTGGCAGGGGTCCTGATGTGTGGCAGGGGTCCTGATGTGTGGCAGGGGTCCTGATGTGTGGCAGGGGTCCTGATGTGTGGCAGGGGTCCTGATGTGTGGCAGGAGTCCTGATGTGTGGCATGGGTCCTGATGTGTGGCAGGAGTCCTGATGTGTGGCAGGGGTCCTGATGTGTGGCAGGGGTCCTGATGTGTGGCAGGAGTCCTGATGTGTGGCAGGGGTCCTGATGTGTGGCAGGAGTCCTGATGTGTGGCAGGGGTCCTGATGTGTGGCAGGGGTCCTGATGTGTGGCAGGGGTCCTGATGTATGGCAGGGATCCTGATGTGTGGCAGGGGTCCTGATGTGTGGCAGGGGTCCTGATGTGTGGCAGGGGTCCTGATGTGTGGCAGGAGTCCTGATGTGTGGCATGGGTCCTGATGTGTGGCAGGAGTCCTGATGTGTGGCAGGGGTCCTGATGTGTGGCAGGGGTCCTGATGTGTGGCAGGAGTCCTGATGTGTGGCAGGGGTCCTGATGTGTGGCAGGGGTCCTGATGTGTGGCAGGGGTCCTGATGTGTGGCAGGAGTCCTGATGTGTGGCAGGAGTCCTGATGTATGGCAGGGATCCTGATGTGTGGCAGGAGTCCTGATGTGTGGCAGGGGTCCTGATGTGTGGCAGGGGTCCTGATGTGTGGCAGGAGTCCTGATGTGTGGCAGGGATCCTGATGTGTGGCAGGGGTCCTGATGTGTGGCAGGGGTCCTGATGTGTGGCAGGGATCCTGATGTGTGGCAGGGGTCCTGATGTGTGGCAGGAGTCCTGATGTGTGGCAGGGATCCTGATGTGTGGCAGGGGTCCTGATGTGTGGCAGGGGTCCTGATGTGTGGCAGGGGTCCTGATGTGTGGCAGGGGTCCTGATGTGTGGCAGGGATCCTGATGTGTGGCAGGAGTCCTGATGTGTGGCAGGGATCCTGATGTGTGGCAGGAGTCCTGATGTGTGGCAGGAGTCCTGATGTGTGGCAGGGGTCCTGATGTGTGGCAGGGGTCCTGATGTGTGGCAGGGATCCTGATGTGTGGCAGGAGTCCTGATGTGTGGCAGGGGTCCTGATGTGTGGCAGGGGTCCTGATGTGTGGCAGGGGTCCTGATGTGTGGCAGGGGTCCTGATGTGTGGCAGGGGTCCTGATGTGTGGCAAGGATCCTGATGTGTGGCAAGGGTTCTGATTTGTGGCAGGGGTCCTGATGTCCTGATGTGTGGCAGGGTCCTGATCCTGATGTGTGGCAGGGGTCCTGATGTGTGGCAGGGGTCCTGATGTGTGGCAGGGGTCCTGATGTGTGGCAGGGGTCCTGATGTGTGGCAGGGGTCCTGATGTGTGGCAGGGGTCCTGATGTGTGGCAGGGGTCCTGATGTGTGGCAGGGGTCTGCCCTGTACCAATGACCCATGAAGGTGCAATCCCGTCAATTATTTTCTATTTGCTCGTTGACAATTATTCAGTAAGATTTTTTTTGTGGGTGATGGAACATAAATGTTAGTTTCCTCGGCGTCAAAGCTTGCTATAAGTTAACTTAATATAATTTAGCTACATATATCCTTCATAGGTCAAGCAAAATTTAATCAGATTTATTTGACATCAATGATATATGTTTATTTCGTGATTTGCAGATTTTCAATGCGTTATTGCAAAAGTGAATTCTCGCACTACACTGAAAAAAAAGACACCTGTTTAAGGTTCAGGACATTTATTAAAAGAAACGTTTCGCCACGAGTAGTTTCAATAGTCTACTTGCATTAGAGCGTTTCCTATGTTGAAAGTCCTTTTCCTCAGTTGTCGTACGACCATGCCACTTACAACCATCACACTCTGCTTGATTAACAAAACTATCCGTACTTTGTAAGTCATGATCACAATATAACACAGAGATTAAAGTTCCAATAATTCTCTAAACTGGAGCATCTTCACTCATCCTTACGAGTGCAGGCACTGTACGTCCTACCTCCACGACCTTTATATCCTCACCCATTCGTCAGAGCACAGGCACTGTACTTCACACCTTTACAACAAAATCCGGCTAACCGATTTCTCTGGATCCCTTCATTAATGGTACCTCGATTTTACTGTAAGCTTCTACCACTTTAAATCTCCTTCATGCGCCTCCCTTCAACACTTTCTGGAACGGCTCTTACCCCTCCTTCATTCCATCCATAGATCTGTTAACCAATGCTGTTCTATCCTTTCTAAATGGCCAGCCTATCTTAACCCATTCTCAGCCCTCCTCTCTAAGAAAGAGAAAGAGAGTGAAAGAGAGAGAGAGACAGACAGAGAATGATGAATATATAGAGGTGTGTGTGTGTGTGTGTGAGAGAGAGAGAGAGAGAGAGTATCGAGCAAGTCAGGGCTGCCTTATAAGCAGTCAAGAGTCATTAAACCCTTGGTGCTATCGGTGAAATTTTGTAAAAAAAAAAAAAAAAAAAAAAAATAGATTACTCAAGCGGATGGGAACCAGGATCAGCGAAACTGTTGCTTATGATACTTTGTATCTACTCACCGAGTGCGTCTCTACCTCACCTAACTCACTGTTTACGATGCCTTCCATCCTCTGTCAGTCCCAAACTTGGAAAGTATGACCTCCGCCCAAGTCCATGCTAGAAAAAGTAATAAGCCTTTCCGATGGATGAATCGATGGGAACAAGAAACACTTTCGATCATATTAGATAGACTGGACAACTTTCTTATCCTCTTCCAAGGATCCAATGAGTATAAGGAAATCCTACTAGAAAATGCATGCAGTCGGTTGGGAGTGGACGACCTCAGTTGCACCAGTGGCACCAGTGGCACCAGTGGCACCAGTGGCACCAGTGGCACCAGTGGCACCGGTGTGCGAGACACTCTTTCAGTCAACAAGACCTGCTGAAGCTTCAGCTCACAAGCAACTCGGTTGAGACAGCCCCCTTCATGAAACAAGGCTGCTGCAGCTATGCTAGCAGGTGCAAAATATTCTTATATGAAAACTCACCTTCTAGCGGTGATTGAGTATCTTTCAGGTGACGTACTCCTAACAGTTTTCACCTCTACGACTGGCATACGTCTTGACCATCAGGTCCTTCGCACAGCAGTGGCTCTCCACCTTGCTGTTCTTAGTCACACTGAGAGTATTTGCATAAATTAGCACAATTCTAATAAATATATCACAGATCAGTTTTTAATATATTTAATGTTATATAAAATCATTGATATGTATTTTTTCTTTATGATCAGGTTGATTTTCGCATATTTATTGCAAAAACAAATTTCACTCTGCGTATTCGGTAGAAATGACCCTTGCTTTTTAAGCAAAACTCGCAGATTCGCCTTATTCGGTACGATATATATATATATATATATATATATATATATATATATATATATATATATATATATATATATATATATATATATATATATATATATATATATATACACCCAGAGAGGGTTTCTGGGGTCAACGCTCCCGCGACTTGGTCAGAGACCAGGCCTCGTGATGGATCAGGGTCTGAACAACCAGACTCTTTCTATATTATCATGTATCTCTCTCGCCTGCGTTCCAGGGAATACAAATCAAGGTGCTTCAACCGTTCCCAGTAATTTAAGTGTCTTATCGTACTTATGTGTGCCGTGAAAGTTCTTTGTACACTCTCCAGGTGAGCAATACGCTTGCCTTGAAAGGGGCAGTTAGTGTACAGCAGTATTCCAGCCTAGAGAGAACAAGTAATTTGAAGAGAATCATCATGGGCATGGCGTCCCTAGTTTTGAAGGTTCTCATTATCCATCCTATCATTTTTCTAGCCTATGTGGTAGATACATTGTTGTGATCTTAGAAGGCGAGATCTTCTGACGTTATCACTCTCTGGTCCTTCACATTACTTTTTCGCTCGAATGTATGATTAGAATTTGTTGTACGCCCTGAAACAGTTTTAATTTTCTCAAGTAGTTAAAGTTTCTCTCCATTGAGCTTCATATTGTTTTGTGTGACCCATTTGAAGATTTTGTCCGCTTGGAGTCTTGCGGTGTCTTTGATGGAGGTCACTGTCATGGCAATCCGCGTGTCAACCGCAAAGGAAGACACGGAAGACACGGCTTACATCTCTGGCTATGTCAGATATGAGGATGAGGAATAGGATGGGGACGAGTACTGTGCCTTGTGGAACTGAGTTTTTCACTGTAGCTGCTTCGGACTTTGCACTGTTTACTATTACTCTTTGTGTTCTATTTGTCACGAAGTTATGGATTAATCTACCAACGTTTCCTGTTATTCCTTTATCACGCATTTTGAGCGCTATTATACCATGGTCACACTTGTCGAAGGCTTTGCAAAGTCTGTGTATACTACATCTGCATTGTGTTTATCCTCTATAGCATCCAGGACTTTGTTATAGCGGTTCAGTAGCTGGGACAGGCAAAAGCAACCAGGTTTAAACCCGTGTTCCCCTGGATTGTGTAACTGATGGGTATCTAGGTGGTTGGCGATCTTGGTTCTTAGAACCCTTTCAAAGATTTTTATGATATGTGATGTTAGTGCTATCGGTCTGTAGTTCTTTGTAATTGCTTTACTGCTACCTTAGTAAAGTTGCGCTATGCCTGTTGTTTTTAGTGAGTGTGGGATAACCCCCTGTGTCCAAGCTCCCTATCCATAGAATGCTGAAGGCACGTGACACGGGCTTCTTGCAGTTCTTGATGAACACAGTGTTCAATGAGTCTGGGCCTAGGGCAGAGTGCATGGGCATGTCATTTATTGCCTTTTCAAAGTCTTGTGTTGTTAGGATAATATCAGAGATTTTTGAGATGACCAAATTTTGGGTCTCGTTCATGAAGAATTCATTTGGATGGTCGACCCTTATTCTAGGTAACGGCTCACTGAACACCGAGTCATACTGGGACTTTAGTATCTCACTCATTTCATGGTTGTCATCTGTGTATGTCCCATATCGCCTAAGCACGGGCCCAATATTGGATGTTGTTTTTCCCTTAGATTTGGCATTAGAGGAGAAGTATTTTTTTGTTAGTTTCCTCTATGGCTTCTAGTTCTTCCTGCGATTCTTGTCTCCTGTAAGATTCCTTCAGCTTAAGCTCGATATTTCCTATTTCATTGACCAGTGCCTCCCTTCGTACTTCAGATATATTTGCCCCTCTCAGCAGCTCTGTGATTCTTCGCCTTCATCTGTATAGGGAACGTCTCTCTCTCTCTCTAGTTGACATCTATGTACATTAATTTACACGATTCCATTTGGTAAAATTATATGAGGCCCCAGATAATATATTATATAATGAGACATGCTTATTTTAGCTACTTATAAGCAAGTTTGCAATATGATATTAAGTGATATCGGCTCAAAGCAATGTGGAAGGTGACCAAGCATAACACTTTCTTCCCCCTCTCTCACGACCGCAGGTCGTAATAAGAATTTCAGGTGGGAGAGGTCTGGGATGATGTCTTATGGGCGAATTGCTTTATATATATCTAGGACTAATCTCAGCTCAATTCTCCAACCAGAGGGGGCATGTGGAATCACTTCACACGTCATCACAGACTGTAAAAATAACAAAGATTAATCTGGAACAATAAATTTCCGTGCCTAGGTTTGAGTGTCGTTTAGGGACTTGAAAAGGTGTCAGCAATTACATTATTCTTCCCTTTTATATAATTTAAAGAAATTGAAAAGGGTTGATTTCGAAATGCCCATCTCAAGATTCGGGCATTCTTTGATTTCATGGAGTTAATGAATGCTAATAGGTTATGGTCAGAATAAATCATTATGGTATGACTAAAAGATCCCACATACACGTCAAAGTGTTCTAGAGACATCACCAATGCTAATGCCTCCTTTTCAATTGTTGAATAGTTAAGTTTGTGCTTCTTTAATTTAGATGAAAAGTATGACAAGGGATGCAATAACAGAGGGAGGTGCTTGTTGCAATAATACAGCATCTAACTCATGGGCACTTGCATCAATCTGAAGATGAAAGGGTAGGGTGAACCCAGAGCTTTGCAACATGGGAGAGGCTGTAGGTAGTCATTTTAACTGCTTGAAAGCTATTTCACACTCAGGGGTCCATGTGAATTTTGTTTTCAGACTTGTGGCTTTGGTTAAAGGAAAAGTTATTTGAGCAAAATTGGGGCAGAAATGGTAATAGTATCCAATCACCCCTAAGAATCTTTGCATTGTTTTATGGTCTTGTGGTACAGGGAATTTGATATGGGACTTGACTTTGGTGTCTAGAGGGGCTACCTCGCCCTGACCAATCCGGAATCATAAATATTTAACATTGGCTTGTCTGAATTTACACTTAGACAAGTCAGTGATGAAATTGTACTGGTTCAAGAGTTCGAATAAGGCTTGGAGTTGCCTCATGTGTTGATCCCAACTATCACTAAAAATCACCAGATCATCCAGATAATCATTTGATCCATTAGACATTGAAAGGTTGAACTTGCATTACAGTCTGAAGGGCATGACTCTGTAATTGTGTAGGCCACCTCACACCACAAAAGTCGATATTTCCTTCACCTTAGGTGATAGGGGTATTTGGTAATATCCATGTAACAAATCCAACTTGCATGTGTATTTGGCTCTGGCTATTTGATCTATTAAACTGTCTATTCCTGGGATAGGGAATCTAGCAAGAATAGTAAGGGAGTTAGTTTTCGTGAAATCAGTGCACATTCGTTCGGTCCCATCGGGTTTAGGCACCACGATGCATGGTGAGGCCCATGGACTTAGACTGGGTTCAGCTAACCCATTTGTGAGTAACCAGTCCACTTCCTTTTCTAATTCTACTTGCTCTGGAGGGCTCACCCAGTAGAGGGCTGTTTAATTGGAGTGTTCATTTTGAGATTTACCTCGTGAAATCCGAGGTTACAAGTTTTTGGAATGTCCCTGAATAATTGAGGATACCGGTGAATCAGAGATTTTTTTTCCTGGTGTCTAGAGACACCAATAAGGTCTCTAAATTCTGTGAAGCTTCTGAATTTTTCAAGAGTATTGGAATTCTTAATTCCTCGTCTCCTGACTGGGATGTTTCTTCCCTCTGGTAAGGCAAACATGCACTGATGGGAGAAAGTGGGGAAACGTAAGCTTTAATCTGGTTTAGGTGATAAATTCGTTTGAATTTTTTTCGCTTGGGTGTTTTTATCACATAATTTACGTCGTTCACTCTTCTTTCCACCTCCAAAGGGCCTTCAAACTTCGGTTGAAGGGGCTGACCCAGAGTGAATCCTTGAACTAGTACTTGATCTCCATGTTCAAATATCCAGAGTTTGGACCCTCAGTCATATAGGCATTTCATTTTTATTTGGGCTTGTTTCAGATTTTTGGCTGTCAATGCTCGAGCTACCGAAAGACGATTCCTGATGGCCTCATGAGAGGACATACAGATGGGGCCAGTTTCATCCATCTAGGCCTCTTTGAACATCGACATTGGTCCTTTAGCTTGGTGCCCAAAAATGAGTTCAAAGGGAGTGACTCCTATACTCTCATGCACACTCTCTTGGAGGATTAACAACAGGAGTGAAATCCCATTGTCCTAATCCTCCTGAAATTGCTGGCAATATGATCTAATCATAGCTTTTAAGGTTCTGTGAAACCTTTCAACAATACCTTGTGATTGTGGGCGATAGGCTGTAGTGAACTTTGATTTCGTTCCATTTTGAAAGTTTTCAGAAGTGAAATTGGTTCCTTGGTTGGACTGTACTTTTTTAGGAAAACTGAACTGAGAAAAAAAATTTATATAGTACCTGAGCAATAATCCGGGCATTAATTTTCCTTAGGGGAATGACCCTGGATATCTCGTACTGTAACTGTATCTAAGATGGTGAAAAGATATTGGTTTCCTTTCTTCGTTTTTGGAAGTGGTCCAGTGCAGTCGATCACTAACCTGGAGAATGGTTCTCCACTCACTGGAATTGGAATAAGGGGGTAAAGGAGGATTGTGTGAGGGTTTACTAATTAACTGACACGTGGGACAACTTTACACGTATTGCTTTATCTTTTCCTGAATTTTGGGCAACGAAAAATGTTTAGTAATTTTTCAAACGTCTTCTTTTGCTCTAGATGGTCCCCAATGGACCTATTATGAGCCGTTTCACAGACTAAGTCTCTAAAAGGCGTAGACTGCACAATTAAAGGTTCGCCACTGAAACTTCTTTCAGCACTTCCTTGTCCCAAAAGAAACGTGGTGTCAACTTACTTGCTTCTTCCAGAGGGACGGTGTTTTTCCGAATATTCTCCAGAGAGGGGTCGAAGTTTAGCTCTTCTAGGAGGACTTTCTGATCTAGTAGGATCCTGTCAAATGAGGGAAAAGTCACAACGCTAGTCACCCCCTCGAGAGGTGATGCATCAGCTGGGGTCAAGTCATTAAACAAATTTCCTAATTTCACATCGACACTATCATTCACAGTTATGGAAGAGGCGTCTATGCCGTTCTGGTTAGACATGGCACGGGTCACCACGCTCAATGGAAACAGTTAGGATCCCTCCTTATGGGCCTCTACTGCATAATGATCCTCAGTTCCATTGTCCATGACTACTTGCTCCTTACTTATGCCTATGCTTTCAAGATCATTTCCTACTAATAAGTCGATGTCTTTTATAGGAAACTTCATTGGAGATATTCCAACGGATACCCAACCTTCAAAACATAGGGTTATCAAGAAAACTTTATACAGACGTACTCTCAAAGAGGTGCCTCCGAAAGCTTCTAACAGCACATCTAGTCCAATGTAGGAACTCTTAGGGAGATTCAGTACTCCTTCTCGAAGCAGGGTTAGATAAGAACCTGTGTCTCGAAAAGAGCTTATTGTGGTCAATAGTTGATCAATAGTTGAGAAATAAGGGTTCATGGCGCGGGACACATCTGACGCAGCAGGTTGGAACACAGAGACAGCTAGCGGGTGTAGTTTCCCTTGGTTTTTCGTTTTTCCTTGGTAATTTTCCAGAGTCGCTGTTGCGTTGAGAAGTGTAGATGAGACGAGAGGGAAGGCCGTGTATTCGATTGTTTCGTAGGTCGTCTCTGTGTTTGAAACACTGAGACAGTTTGTGTCCCTCTTTCGCACAAGAGCATTTCACTCTCGCTGAAGGTGATTTCGACCAAGTAGAATTCTTTCCTCGAAATTTTCTGGTTTCTCTTCAGAAGGGGTCTTCTACTCGGGGGAGATATGGTTCTGAGTATTCGGTAAGGGGATCACCTTTCAACATTGTTTTACCTTTGGTCGAGATTTATTTCACTTTTTCCCAATTGCGTCTGCTCGGGACGAGTCTTTGAGACACCTCGAAATTATCTGTCAGAGGAGCAGTTTCTTCCAGAGAACTTTTGGATGACATATGAGATGTTTCTGTAATTCCCTGAGATTCGCATGAAAATCCTCTACCAGAATTAATAATGTGAAATCCTCTAATGATTGGATATTAGCAGCTCTACACTAGGCAGACGTTTCAACGAATGAAAAGCCACTTGGTAATTTATATGAAGTAGATCGTAAGACTTTAAAATGGTCCTTTTCACCACCTCGTACTGGGTGTATTGCTTGTAAGGAAGGGAAGCTTGTAAGGAAGGTTTGAGCCTTGCCCTTCAATGCAGTATGAATCAAAGTGGCCCATTTCTCTTTGGGCCAATTCATGGCTTGGGCTTGATTTTCAAAAATCTCGAAGAAAACGTCTACATCATTCTCATCGAATTTAAGCATCATAAGAGCAGCTTTATGTAAATCAAACCTGGTAAGTGTACTGTCCAAGTCTTCCTCGTTCTTTGCACGTCTTAATTTTTCTAGCTTGAACTCTTATTCAGCGAGGCGTTTTTTAGCATCTAACTGAGCATTTTGTAAACGTAAAATGCGTTCGATGGAGTTTAATTGGTCTTGTCCCAAGTACTCGAAGGATAACGGTAATGGGGGGAGACTTATGTAGGTCTCCATTACTAGTTTTGGGTCGAGTGCTCGGGTCGGTACTGCTGGCGAGGGGCGTTTCTAGAGACTCGGCTCTAGCTTCCGACTTAGGTTATTTGGGACACTTTGGCGTAGAAATTGGGGAGAATTTGACATGAAGAAGAGAAATTTGTGCTCCTTCCTGTTCATTCTCCTTCTTACCAGGAGGGCGAGTCTACAGAGATTCTATCCTTGATCAAAGATCTAAAGGTAGAGGCCGTTTAATGTCTATCATACAGTACATTCAATTGTCTGGCTATTCGCCATTAAGTTTATAATGTTAAGGTCTCTAGGGACGCTACCGTTAAATTACTTGATAAATCGGATCCAAGGTCCATTTTTATAGTTTTTTTCTATTTAGGCGAGGTTTTACTTTAATATACTTGTGGGGTTCACAGACTCCTGGACAAACCTCTCATTTAGTGCCCAGCTATCCACCTCCTCAGTGAAAGAGAGGTCTACGTGCAATAATAAAAAAAATTCGTACTACTTCTTTTCTTAGGGTATAAAGAATTACCACTAAAAATTCAAAAGCCTTTTGTCATATTGTTTCTTAGAAACATATCAGTAATAAAATGTTAGATTTTCTCTCGTATTTTACGAGTGCGAAATTATTTACAGAGAACTATATACAGAACCTTGGTAATTTCACTATTCACACTAATGAGTTTCAGCTTAACTTTATGGGGGTTCTTCAAACCGCCTGGGCGTTTAACAAAGTAATTCACAAACGGGTAGTGAGATACATGTATGTCCACATTTAGCACCTTAACGCATTTACCATGAAGCTTTGTTACAACAGAGAGTTTCCCAGATGTACCCTGGGTTGAAGGCGAGCTGCTACTGACAGTAGTGAGGGAAAGCTTACCTGACATAAGGTAGGTCACGTGACATACGCTGAGGTAGCTTGGGTTAACCAGAGACTGGATGTTGCACAAGTGCTTCACAACTCGCACTGTTATACCCAACCTAATATATTAAATAATTTTAATATGTGTATTAATTTACATGATTCCATTTGGTAAAATTATATGAGGCCCAAGATAATGTATTATATAGTCGGACTTGTTTATTTTAGGTACTAATAAGAAAGTTCGCAATATGATATTAAGTGATATCATCTCAAAGTAATGTGGAAAGTAGCCAGGTATAACAGTGTATTGCAGCGATTCTTAACCTGGAGAAGTTTGAGGTAATCAGTCCCTCAACCTGGAATCGATGTGTTCAGTCCATCACTCTTGTAGGAAATGCAGCATAGGGCCAGAGAGGTGGCTTATATACTGCAGGTAGATGAGGTGAAGCAAGGAGGAGGCGGGATCACAGTGGGACCTGCCACTAGTGTAAGTAGGTCGTCGTAGATAGACTGCAGTATATAAGCCACCTCTCTGGCCCTATGCTGCATTTCCTACAAGAGTGATGGACTGAACACATCGATTCCAGGCTGAGGGACTGATTACCTTAAACTTCTCCTCTCCTTACCCATTTCTACTTTGTATTGGATTGATGAAGTCACTGTGTGGCGAAACGTTTCTTCAATAAAGATTCCCATGTGTTGCATAAGTGTCTCAATTCTTCAACTTGTCGATTTTCTAAACCATTCACAACACTGCCTTTTCTCCGTGTCATCTGACACTACAACTCTCACCGGGTTACACGACACCCTTACGTTCCACGACACTTCTGTGTCACACTCAGTCTTAACACAAACTACGTACGTTCCACGACACTGGAGCCACAGGTCACGATCTGAATACAAAGTAACATACACTTATCACACAATATCTTCCAATAATAATTTCTGTTAGTGTCACACGACACTTTTGTCACTACACAATATCAAATACCAATTACAAAGCAAATAGTCATGACCCTAAGTGTCTAGTGTCACATGACACTGCCTTCTTCGTATCACATGACACTTCGTTATCTCTGTATTATGACACTCCATCTTCGTGTCCCATGACACCACCTATTCTCCGTATTCCATGACACACCTTCTCTGTAGTACATCCACAACACTGCCTTTCTCTCAGTGTCATAACACTCCGTCTCCGCACTTCCTTTTCTCCGTGTCATCTGACACTACAACACTTACCAGGTTACAAAACACCCTTACGTTCCACGACACTGCCTGTCATATCATACGACTCTCAGTATGCGGTAACAGTGACCAGTACCGAGGCCAGCATTTACGTTCCACGACACTACTTGTCATATCATACGACTCTCAGTATGCGGTAACAGTGACCAGTACCGAGGCCAGCATTTACGTTCCACGACACTACTTGTCATATCATACGACTCTCAGTATGCGGTAACAGTGACAAGTACTGAGGCCAGCATAAACCTGCGAGGAACTGAAGTCAGCAGCCTGGGTGAGGCCCGCAGGTAACAGAAGCCAGCGAAGAGCTGAGGTCAGCAGACTAAGGCCAGAGAGAGACGAACAGGTCACTTAGTCTGAAACTACAGCAGACTGAGTGACGCCCACAGGTAACAGAAACCTTTGAGGAACTAAGAGAAGCCAGTAACACAGCCACAACATTGGGTGTGATGACGTTCCCAGTGGTACTTCAGGCCGGCAGGTTAACGATCTCACCGACAGTTTGCTAGGAGCCAGCAAGACTGGTTTAAGGTGAATTTGGTGCAGAGATTTAATAGCTCGTCTGTGTGTGAATTTTCATATGAGCTGCCTCCTGGGGTGATCTCCGCTAAAATATTATTTGCTACACTCCTCCATTTTAGGTTTCTCAAGTTGAAATCCCAGTAGGAAGATGTTTGGGGCAGGAGTTGGGAGATTTTCCAGACAGTGGTCAATTTTCAAAAGCTGTTCCTGGAACTGTTGGGAAGTTGCATCCTGAGGCTTGTATACAGCCACAATGACAAGGTTTTGGTTTCCAGTCTTTACCGCCAAAATTTTAACTACATCATTTATGGTGTTTAGTAGTTCTGAGCAAATGAGCGACTCTGTGACATACAAGCCAACCTCCCTTGTTACCTGTTAAGGTTGTCGTATCTGAATATATATATATATATATCTATATATATATATATATATATATATATATATCTATATATATATATATATATATATATATATATATATATATATATATATATATATATATATATATATATATATATATATATATATATATATCTATGTCGTGCCGAATATGTAAAACTGGTCAATTAGCAAGAACTCATTTAAAATTAAGTCCTTTCTAAAATTTTCTCTTATACGTTTAAAGATATTTTTTTTTCATTAATGTTAATGTAAAAAAATTTAATTTTGCACCAAAAGAATCTTAGAAAACTTACCTAACCTTATAACAAGAACAATTTATTTTAGCCTAACCCAACTAAATATATTTTAAATTTGTTTACAGTAATTTAATACTAAACAAACACAGTGAAATATATTTTTTTTCGTTAGGTTCAGAATGATTTTGGCGAAATTATTGCATTCACAAATTTTCTCTTGTCCTATATGGCAAGATGAGCGTTGCTATTTAAGCCAAGATCGCAAGTTCTGCCTATTCGGCACGACATATATATATATATATATATATATATATATATATATATATATATATATATATATATATATATATATATATATATATATATATATATATATATATATATATGCAATAAGATCACAGTAAACAGGTGATTTCAAAATATGCAAAACAACCACTCTGAAAGAATAGAGAAATTCCAAGCGCTTTCGTGACTACTCACATTATCAAGGAACTATGAAAGTGAAGCATCCAAGGAAGCTATATAAGGGGTCGGCCAGCACCTCACTATCAGATCCCACAACGGTTAAACACGTGACGCGCGGCGAGCCAACTTGGAGAGGTCCTTTGCAAAACTCACCCCCAAGCTATTTATTTGTCCAGTGTATTATTAAATTCTTCCCAAACTTACTTTTTATAGGATGGAAAGGAGGATCGGAAGGATCGGAAGAGGAGGGGGTAACGGTGGGGAGGGGAGAAGAGAGGCGGAGGGGAAGGGTTGGTGGGTGGTTCCTTAAAAGTCCATTACTTGATTATAGATTATCGTGAGAGTTTGGGTGGATGGATGGAAGGGATAGATAGCTGATTAGTGGGAGGGGCGGCGAAGTTGGTGATGGGATAGAGTAAGTGGATAGGAATATTATAGCTATTAGTCTTGCGTTGTAATTTATGCTCTTCCTCCCCCCCCCCCACTCTCTCTCTCTCTCTCTCTCTCTCTCTCTCTCTCTTCATTTTTTTACACATGGCTTTTACAGGGTAAGGTTATGAATTCCTAACTTTGTTTACAAGCTACGCGCTGTTACCTACCTAAACTTATACAAATAGAACATATACAGATAGGAGATTTGTTCTTTTCTCTATTCTGTCAAAAACTCGTATGTGAGACAGAGGGAAGGTATTCCACGAAAATGGAGCATGCGCAATGTGTAAGCGAGCATGTGCCTCGTACAGAGTTTTGTAGTCTCTACCATCGAGTAGATACGATATATATCTATGTGCCTCTTTACGAGATTTATTACGTTGTTCTTCATAGTCAGTTTGGAGTCAAGTTTCACCCTAAATATATCAATTTCATCCAATGGTTCTAAGACTCCCATTCATTCTTACCACTGCTCCTGCAAGAGCATCATGGTACCTAGAGATCATAATCATTTGTGTTTTCTCAGAAGCAAATGTGACCTCTCATTGGTTTCCCCAAACTGATATACCTGTAAGCTGGTAACTCTCTTGGATAAGTAAATGTCAGAGTACAGATGGGATGAAGAAGTTCACTGACGTAGACATTCCATAACAATGACCCAAGCACACTTTCCTGTAGAATACATGTACTAATAGTGCCTTGTTGACTCTGTGCAATTGAGAATTACTCTTTTGAAGTCTCCCTCGATGGTAATTACTAAGGAGACAAAGAGCAGAGCCAGAGACTCATAGTGCTTGCAGTTTTGCCAAGAGCCCCTTGTACCATACTCTGTCGAAAGCACCAGTAGTGTCCAGTGCTACTACACAACTGACTTTGGATTCATCCAGTGACTGGTGCTACCTAGTGGAGAGGTTTAACAACAGATGAGCAGCAGATTAACCTTTCCTGAAACCATATTGACGGTTACAAAAAAAGTGAGTGATAGTTGAAAAACGCTGGTTTGTAGTTGCTGATTTCTGTTCTGCTCATTTTTTTGTGACCAGGGACTACATCTCTCTCTCTCTCTCTCTCTCTCTCTCTCTCTTTTACACAGGGTTTGACAAGGTTAGGGATCCCTAGCTTTATTGACAGCTATTTACAGGTTAAGGATTCCTAACTTTATTGGCCAGCTAAGAGCTGTTACCTACATCAGCTCATTTGAAAACATTTTTATTGTTATGAGACATACAAGTAGGGAACAGGATGAAGTTGGAGCCATCTGTGGGCCAGCATTTTCATTTGATCAACAGACTTTATCTCGTTGACATCATTATGCTGTACGAATGTGTTCCATACTCTCTCTTTCTCTCTCTCTCACTCACTCTCTCTCTCTCTCTCTCTCTCTCTCTCTCTAAATGTCAATCAGTCCTGAATTACTCGTTCTCTTTTCATATTTTATGGTCTCTCTTTGTATACTTTCAAAGGCATTTTAAAACGCACACACACACACACACACACACACACACACACACACACACACACACACACACACACTCACACATGCACACATACACACACACACACAGACACACACACACACACACACACACACACACACACACACACACACACACACACACACACACACACACACACACACACACACACACACACACACACACACACACACACACACACACACACACACACACACACACACACACACACACATGCACATACACACTCCAAATCAGTATCCCTAACGAGTGTAACGAGTAAGTTGCTAGTAAAGATCGTAAGAAACACAATGAACCTCTACAAAATACAAAGTTCCTGGATGAACGTCAGCGTAACGGATAATCCAGCCTTACTTCGTTAAGGCTTATGACAGAATATCAGAGTTTTGATAGGAGATAGTAAGTTGAGAGAACTGCGTATTACTAGGCAGTAGGAAGGTTTAGGTTAGGTGAGATTAATCAGGAAACAGGACAAGTGTTTCTTGACGAGGGTTTTAGTCATATAATGACCCGCCACTGGAGCTTTAGATCATCTGATGGAGGCCTTCCAGTGGCTTACCTGTCCACGCCTTTAAAAATAAATATTATCAATGTAGTAATGTTCCTTAATCTGGTATTTTGAAGGCTACCCAGCAAACTGCAGGTGGAAATTGTGGAAGATATTAATATGAATAACTGAATACTAATAGAAAATTAAGAATAACTGTAAGGGATGAAACATTAGGATGAGAAAGTGCAATTAGTGAACCTCCACAAGGATCAGAATTGTGTTTTCTTACGTTTTGCCTCAGAAGCTGTTAGTCTGTTTACACAACGTCCTTCCTGTGAACGGAAGTGCAAAATCGTATGGATAAACAAAAACCTTAAACCTAGGTCCCAAAATGGTTAACTGGGGTATACGTATTTGGATTTGCGTCTATTATTGCCTTGTCTATTGCAAGAAAATATCCTAGACACACACACACACGTACACACACACACACACACACACACACACACACACACACACACACACACACACACACACACACACACACACACACACACACACACACACACACACACACACACACACACACACACACACACACATCTTCTTGGACTGCAAGAAGGCTTTCGATACAGGAGATTGGTGCAGAAGCTAGAGGAACAGGCGCGTATAACAGGAAGGGCGCTGCAATGGATCAGAGAATACCTGACAGGGAGGCAACAACGAGCCATGGTACATGATGAGGTATCACAGTGGGCACCTGTGACGAGCGGGGTCCCACAGGGGTTGGTCCTAGAACCAGTGCTATTTTTGGTATATGTGAAAGACATGATGGAAGAGATAGACTCAGAAGTGACACTGTTCGCAGATGATGTGAAGTTAATGAGAATTAAATCAGATGAGGATCAGGTAGGACTTCAAAGAGACCTGGACAGGCTCGACACCTGATCCAGCAACTGGCTTCTCGAATTCAACCCTGCCAAATGCAAAATCATGAAGATCGGGGAATGGCAAAGAAGGCCGCAGACGAAGTATAGGCTAGGTGGCCAAAGACTGCGAACCTCTCTCAAGGAGAAAGACCTTGGGGTGAGTATAACACCGAACACGTCTCCGGAAGCACACATCAACCAGATAACTGCTGCAGCATATGGGCGCCTGGCAAACTTGAGAATAGCTTTCAGATACCTTAGTAAGGAATCATTCAAGACACTGTACACCGTGTACGTCAGGCCCATATTGAAGTATGCAGCACCTGTTTGGAACCCACACTTGATCAAGCACGTCAAGAAATTAGAGAAAGTGCAAAGGTTTGCGACAAGGTTAGTTCCAGAGCTAAGGGGAAAGTCCTAAGAAGAAAGATTAAGGGAAATCGGCCTGACGGCACTGGAGGACAGGAGGGTTAGAGGAGACATGATAACAACATACAAAACACTGTGTGGAATGGACAATGTGGACAGAGAGATGTTCGAGAGAGGGGACACAGGAACGAGGGGTCACTTTTGGAAGTTGAAAGCTCAGATAAGTCACAGGGATGTTAGGAAGTATTTCTTCAGTCATAGAGTAGTCAGGAAGTGGAACAGTCTGGCGAGTAAAGTAGTGGAGGCAGGAACCATACGTAGTTTTAAGACGAGGTATGATAAAGCTAAGGGAGTAGGGAGAGAGAGAGGACGTAGTAGCGTTCAGTGAAGAGGCGGGGCCAGGAGCTGAGTCTCAATCCCTGAAACCACAATTAGGTGAGTACAATAAGGTGAGTAAACACACACACACACATACACACACACACACACACACACACACACACACACACACACACACACACACACACACACAGGACAGGACTCTGGGGGGACAGACCAGATGGGGACACCAGCAAGGAATACACCAACAAGTGTTGGACGACATACATACAGATGAGGAGGAGGTGAAGAAACTGCTAAGGGACATCGATACCTCAAAGGCAATGGGACCGGACAACATCTCTCCGTGGGTCCTTAGAGAGGGAGCAGATATGTTGTGTGTGCCACTTACCACAATCTCTTCACATCCCTGGAAACTGGGCAACTACCTGAGGTATGGAAGTCGGCAAATGTAGTTCGCATTTTCAAAAAAGGAGACAGAAAAGAGGCACTAAACTACAGACCTGTGTCATTGACGTGTATAGTATGCAAAATTATGGAGAAGATTATCAGGGGAGGAGTGGTGGAGCACCTGGAACGGAACAGGAGTATAATGCCAACCAGCACGGATTCACGGAAGGCAAACCTGTGTCACAAACCTTCTGGAGTTTTATGATAAAATAACAGAAGTAAGACAAGAGAGAGAGGGGTGGGATTGATTGCATCTTCTTGGACTGCAAGAAGGCCTTTGACACAGTTCCTCACAAGAGATTAGTGCAGAAGCTAGAGCATCAGGCGCATATAACAGGAAGGGCACTGCAATGGATCAGAGAATACCTGACAGGGAGGCACCAACGAGTCATGGTACGTAATGATGTATCACAGTGGGCACCTGTGACGAGCGGGTCCCACGAGGGGTCGGTCCTAGGACCAGTGCTATTTTTGGTATATGTGAACGACATGACGGAAGGGTTAGACTCAGAAGTGTCCCTGTTTGCAGATGATGTGAAGTTAATGAGGAGAATTAAATCTGATGAGGACCAGGCAGGACTTCAAAGAGACCTGGACAGACTGGACACCTGGTCCAGCAAATGGCTTCTCGAATTTAATCCTGCCAAATGAAAAAGTCATGAAGATAGGGGAAGGACACAGAAGACCACAGACAGAGTATAGGCTAGGTGGCCAAAGACTGCAAACCTCACTCAAGGAGAAAGATCTTGGGGTGAGTATAACACCGAGCATGTCTCCGGAAGCACACATCAATCAGATAACTGCTGCAGCATATGGGCGCATGGCAAACCTGAGAACAGCATTCCGATACCTTAGTAAGGAATCATTCAAGACACTGTACACCGTGTATGTCAGGCCCATACTGGAGTATGCAGCACCTGTTTGGAACCCGCACTTGATAAAGCACGTCAAGAAACTAGAGAAAGTACAAAGGTTTGCGACAAGGTTAGTTCCAGAGCTAAGGGGAATGTCCTATGAAGAAAGATTAAGGGAAATCGGCCTGACGACACTGGAGGACAGGAGGGTCAGGGGAGACATGATAACGACATATAAAATACTGCGTGGAATAGACAAGGTGGACAAAGACAGGATGTTCCAGGGAGGGGACACAGAAACAAGAGGCCACAATTGGAAGTTGAAGACACAAATGAGTCAGAGAGATAGTAGGAAGTATTTCTTCAGTCATAGAGTTGTAAGGCAGTGGAATAGCCTAGAAAATGACGTAGTGGAGGCAGGAACCATACACAGTTTTAAGACGAGGTTTGATAAAGCTCATGGAGCGGGGAGAGGGAGGGCCTAGTAGCAACCGGTGAAGAGGCGGGGCCAGGAGCTAGGACTCGACCCCTGCAACCACAAATAGGTGAGTACAAATAGGTGAGTACACACACACAAACACACACACAAACACACAAAAACACACACACACGCACACTCACACACACACACACACACACACACACACACACACACACACACACACACACACACACACACACACACACACACACACACACACACACACACAAGTGCCAAGTCATGAAGATTGGGGAATGGCAAAGAAGACCGCAGACGGAGTACAGGTTAGGAAACCAAAAGCTACAAACTTCAGTTAAAGAAAATAATCTTGGTATAAGCTTTATACCTAGCATGTCCCCTCAGGCACACATCAATCAAATAACTGCTGCAGCATACGGGCGCTTGACACACCTGAGAATAGCATTTCAACATCTAAGTAAGGAGTCATTCACGGCACTGTACACCGTGTACGTCAGGCCCATACTGGAGTATGCATCACCAGTCAGGAACCCACACCTAGACAAACATGTCAAGAAACTGCAGAAAGTGCAGAAGTTTGAAACAAGACTAGTCACGGAACTGAGGGATATGTTTTACGAGGAAAGGTTAAAGGAACAATACCTGCTGACACTAAAGGATAGGAGTGATGGGGGACATGATAGCGACGTGTAAAATACTGAGAGAAATTGACAAGGTAGACAGGAGATGAATGTTTCAGAGATGGGACACAGGAACAAGGGACTACAATTGGAAATTGGA